>NC_056735.1:113686610-113704110 GCF_019279795.1 Protopterus annectens | reverse complement strand
CAACAATTCCAACTTGTACCATGAGGAAATAAACTAGAAAACTTCCAAAACAAAATAGAAGATGCCACACCAGTTTATCCTTAACCCCAATGGGTTTATTGTTAGCGCTTTCATTCACAATATTAAAATGAACTTCTTCAGACAAAACCCCCTCCAAACAATTATTCTTAAATAAAGCATCCAATTAAGTACCATTATATCCATCCCATATTTAAAGTAACACTCCACAATTTTACTATAAGCAACTAATAATTTAAGATATAAAAAGTATATATATCTAAAACAGACAAATAACATTAGCCAGCCACTAAACATGTAAAATACACCCATATATTTAAATTCTTACTATAAAAACATATAGGTTTATAAAAATAACTATCTAATGACTGGATAGTGTTATATATATGCATTTTCCATAAAATATAGTTGTATACCAATATGTATACAACCACACATTCCTACCTTTCTAAAGATTTTAATTTTAATACACATTTAATTGAACAATATTTGTTCAACCCTAGATAAACATGTGCTTTGTTTCAATTGCCATAAAAGCTCTTTTTCTTCTAATTTTAATTCCCATGGTCCACCCCTTATATTTTTGCCAACTTGCTCCATAATTAAATATTTAAAATAATGTGTTGGATTTTCAGTAATATGTTTCGCCAAAGCATTAGTAGTATTATGCTTGCTTATATGGTACTGATATGTAAAAACAGCAAAACAGAGGTAAAGCTCCAGGCTATAAAAACGTTTATTATAAAACACAGGACACAAGCGCTTTCACCAGTTAGGCTTCTTCAGGTGTACTAACATAAAATACTAGCATCTCTATTTATACTAATCAATAGAGTACTTCAATAAAAATTTTTAAAGACATATTTTACTTAAAATCAAATATACAAAAAACATAAGAAACAATATAATGCGCATATGAAACACATACAGAAACATTTAAGAATATATTTATAATATATTCATAAGAAAAAATAGTTCATTTACGTAAAGGTTTTATTTTTCAGTGTGGACCTTAATGGAATATGTTCATTTAAGCCATGTCCCTTTGTTGCCCTTAACCTAATTATCCACCTAGCCTCTAAAGCTTCAGTTTGTGTCTTAATGTCTCCTCCTCTTATATTTTCAAATATCCTTCCTACAGCCCTAAATGAAAAGATGTGTTGCATACTAGCATCCTTAATATGCCTGGCAAGGGCATTGAACTGACTACCTTTCCTTATATGGTACAAGTGTCCCCTAATCCTATCGCTAAAAAAACTATCAGTTTTGCCTGCATAGAACTTTCTACAAGTTCTACATTTAGCAAGATAAACTGTGTTGAGAATCACATCTGGCTTTAATATTGAAAGTCTAGGTCTCACTGGTATCCGGATGCTGAAAATGTATGCAAGTATCAATAGAACTGCAGAAATTGCACTTGCCACACAGTCTAGTACCTTTAATAATACTTGATGTGGGCTGTTCCTTAGGATAACATAACTGTCTACGCAATGATTTTTGATTCTTAAAAGAAAACTGTGGGTATGCCCTATATATTTATTAATCTGCATATCGGAGGTTAAAATACTCCAATTTTTATTGAAAATATCAGTATAATACTTTATATTCCTGGAGTAACTAAAACAAATTCTAAGGGGTTGCGGATTCCGAGCATGTTTCATATTCTTATTATCTGCCTTATGTTTAGGAAAAATAAGGCTTGGCTTTGCTCTGTCTCAGTTTCGTTACAGTTTGCATACCTTGATTAATCAGGTAGGGTTCATAACTCCATTCATCGGGCGCATCTTTTGTCTTATTGAGATGTTTAGTAAAGTCATCTACATTAACATTCAATCTGGAAGCTCTTAAAAACTGGTTCTGTGCTACATTCTTAAAAATAAAATGTGGATGCATGCTGTCTCTTCATAGTAAATTATTAACACGACATTCCTTTCTAAACAACTTAACATTCAAACAACCATTTAAGTCTTGTAGCACAGTGACATCCAGAAAATTCACCTCCCTGTAAGAGTAGTTTACAGTGAACCTCAAAAAACTAGTAGTGGTGTCAATATATTCTACAAAAGTTAAGAATTCATCAACCGAGCCCCCCCCAGACCAAAAAAAGGTCGTCCACAATTCTTCAAAAGAATTTTATATTATCTTTGAACTCACTGCTCTCAAGAATAACTTTTTCCGGGGGTGTGGCCAAGGATGAACACAAGATAGCAGCAGATTTCTTCAGCTCCACCAATTTCATTACATTGACAGGAATTAATTACTTAAAAAATTAATTCTTGAAGTAATTTTCTTTCTAAATATGTTTGTTTTATATAGTTCTTGAACTATATCTAAAAAAGAAAGGAAATCTTAATAATATTCCTGTCAGAAATTACTTTGGAAATTTTCCTGTCAGTCTATCAGTCTGAAATGAGTTCCAGTAAGACAAATTCTCAAGACTCCAGCATCAAGAAAGAACTTCAGTCTCTGATAATTATAGTCCAGCAACTTACTGCTAAGATGGATAAAATGGATACTAAAATAGACACTTTCATAGAAAAACTACAAAACAAATAGACTTGTTACATATGGACCTGCAACAACAAAAGATCCAGATGACAGGCATAGAAGAAGCTGTGAATGACATGGAAAATAAAATACAAGAAGAGGAAATCAACATTGAGTTTCTGCTGAAACAAAATACACATTTACAAACAAAGCTGGATGACCTGGAAAATAGATCTAGGCAATAACATTAGGATTTTTGGACTGCCAGAAAATATTGAAGGTAACAATATTACTTCTTTTTAACAACATGGCTCCCTAAAACTTTAGATTTACCAGAAGCATTCTCTTTTGGTATCGAAAGAGCACATAGATCTATAGCTAATACTAACTCTAACAAAAACTATCCTAGATCAGTTATAGTTAGATTTCTATCATCTTTGATAAAGAGATGGTTCGTAAATTTTCTTGGGCTAAAGTTCCTGTTAAGTTTAATGAGACAACTGTGCGTTTTGACAATGACTATTCTTCCATGGTAATTGCTAAAAGAAAGTTTTTCTGCCACTAATAAGGGAGCTTAAAAAGCACAGTTTAAAACATACCTTCTGTTTCCTGCCAAGCTTAAAATCTTCCTTCCTGATGGTCCTAAGGTCTTGATGATTTAGACTCTGCTTTACTGTTTGTCAAAGAAAAAAGGATTTTGGATAAAATAGAAGAAATGGAATGGGCTAGTTCTTCATTAAAGAATTGGCAACTGAAGCTTCCTGGAAGACTTCAGAGAAGAAGAAGAGACTAAAAACAAATGATTTGTTATATGTTTTTTCTCTCTCATCATTTTAGTTCATTATTAATCTTTTGAATATAGTTCCTGCATTTCCAGAAAGCCACAAATATTTTGGAAAAGATTTAATCAAAGTTATTCTCTATGTGCAAAGAAATGTTTTGTTTCATAACCAGTCAAAATGCCTGAGGATTTAATGGCAGGCTGTGTCTCGATTTGTTTCTCTTTCTGTAAAAGTAAGGTTAGTAATTTGATACATTTTTATCTTTATCTTTTTTTTCCTTCTTCTTTTATTATTTTCTTTGTTTAAACAATGACATTCTATTTAGATTATGTAGTGGGTAAAGGGTGGGGAGGGCAGGGAGAGAACAGTAATGAAAATATCATTAATAGAATAATAACATATTTATTTCTTGTAAAAGTTTATAAGTTCTTCAAATGCTATTTCTAATTATACTTTATTGATTATACTGCTTATGCTTGTTTGTAAATAATCTGTCATGCTTTAACTAATAATAATCAGAACTAAATAAGAGTAAATAATATGTTTTATTTTTAACTCTATTAATATAAACAGTAAGTAACATTCCATTGTATATACTTCTTACAGCTTTCTCTTACATTTTTATTTCTGCCTCACTCCCTTTTATTTTCTACTCTCTTTTCTTTTCTTTATTAATATATAGAAATGCTTTTGACAGTGTGGGCACAGTGAATAATAGGATTTGTATGAAAATTGAGTTGGGAGAAGAATGCTGAGTTTTATTGCTTGTTGGTAATTTTGAGTTTAATTTCACTTGCATAGAGGCTGTGATGATCTGTGGAATACATTGTGGAGGTTCTGTCATGTTTAGATGCATTTACACTGCTAAATGAATGTTTGTCACTAGTTTTTAATAAGTTTCCTAAAATGTTAAGAGAGACAATCTGAGATGTGGGCTGTCTTATGCACAATGTCCTTGAGTTACCTCAGAATCTTCAAATCACAGAATTCTCACAGAGAAACTGAAAGCAGTTAGTATAAACATTGACAAGGTTATCACACTGACACACCACAGATTCAGGAAAAATACTCTGTTCATAAAATATGTCAGTTATAATGAGTTTAAATGATGTAGTTTCTTGTAGTAAGTAAATGTCTTATTTTAGAAGGCATAAAAAATGAAACATTTATTTAAATGTTTTTGAAAATCTACTTAACAGCAGCATAATAATCTGTGTTAAAAATTTGTGTTCCAAACATATACTTTACTATAACTCATTTAATTCATTTGATTGACAAACATAAATAATCTTATAACTCTATTCTGAAAGAAATGTCGTGTGATATATTTTAAAGCAGTAGGTTAGCATGATTGTAAAATCTGGTTACCAATATGTGTTTGCTGTGCATTATTTTGTATAAAGCAGACAGATTTATTCTAGGGACAGCAAGTAGGATAGTGCTCCACAAAGACACAACTCAGTGAGATCAGATATATATATATATATATATATATATGTGTGTGTGTGTGTGTGTGTGTGTGTGTGTGTGTGTGTGTATGTATGTGTGTGTGAGTGTGATAGCTTTTTTTCTGAGAATCTGCATAACTATCCAATATGATTTATAATAATTTCTATGAATACAATATTTTACTCTATTGACAAAATGAATGTTTGCCACAAGTTTTAATAAGTTTCCGCAAAATGTTAAGGAGACAATCTGGGATGTGGGCTGTCTCATGCACAGTGTCCATGAGTTTCCTCAGAAGCTTCACTCACAGAATTTTCACAGAGAAACTGAAAGCAGTTAGTATAAACATTGACAAGGTTATCACACTGACACACCACAGATTCAGGAAAATACTCTATTCATAAAATGTGTCAGTTATGATGAGTTTAGATGATGTAGTTTCTTGTAGCAAGTAAATATCTTATTTTAGAAGGCATAGAAAATGAAACATATTTAAATGTTTTTGAAAATCTACTTAACAGTAGCATAATAATCTGTGTTAAAACTTGTGTCCCAAACATATACTTTACTATAACTCATTTAATTCATCTGATTGACAAGCATAAATAATCTTATAACTCTATTCTGGAAGAAATGTCATGTGATATATTTTAAAGCAGTAGGTTAGCATGATTGTAAAATCTGGTTACTAATATGTGTTTGCTGTGCATTATTTTGTATAAAGCAGACAGATTTATTCTAGGGACAGCAAGTAGGATAGTGCTCTACAAAGACACAACTCAGTGAGATCAGATATATATATATATATATATATATATATATATATATATATATATATATATATGTGTGTATGTGTGTGTGTGTGTGTGTGTGTGTGTGTGTGTGTATGTGTATGTATGTATATATGTGTATGTGTATATGTATGTGTGTGTGTGTGTGTGTGTGTGTGTGTGTGTGTGTGTGTGTGTGTGTGTGTGTGTGTGTGTGTGTGTGTTTCTGTGTTTATGTGTGTGATGGCTTTTTTTTTTAGGTAATAACGCAGGTGTTTCTGAGAATCTGCATAACTATGCAATATGATTTATAATAATTTTTATGAATACAATATTTTACTCTATTGACAATAATGAGTTTAAGTAAATGCTCATATACAAACAATTCAAGATTTTTTGGAAGCTGTTGATAGAATTCACATGACAGAAAATAGATGCATCTTAATGCATGTAATGTCTGAATCATATTAGCCAAAGTTTTTGATTTAAATGAATGTTAGAACATAATTTTCTCTCCTCTTGATTTCTAACATTAAGATTATTTGAATGCTATTAGAATACAAGTGTTATATATTACATAGATCTATATAATAGTATGAACAGTTTTAAAAAAAAAAAAAAGTTTATTTTAGTTTATATGATGCTGTTTTACCAAATGTGTAGTTTTGTCTTGATAGATAATTGAATTGAAAACTGTTAACCTCAGTTAAATATAACTAGTATTAAATTGATAAGGTGGTAGCTGAGGTACTGCTGCTTAGGGTAGGGGTTAACTTGAGTAGTAAATACTGCTCTAAGTTGGAGTTTTCAACTCCAGGCGGGATGCAAGGTTTAATCCTTACATTATTTTCACTTGTTCATTGTTATATGTATATAGTTTTGACATCCAGAATATATTTTGTACACTCATTGTCACTACAAACAAAATTGAATCCTATACAAAATCCCATAAGAGATTTAATAAATACAGCTATATTTAAAGGTACACCTAAAAGGAGATGTAACATTATTTATCTTGTTATTTGTTATTTCGATCATAAGATTCTTGAGTTTTAAAAATGCCAAATGACATCTTTAAAAGGAATTTCTTTAAACATTAATGGATTGAATAATCCGTGTAAAAGGGCAAGCCTAATAAGATACATTAATCTACACAAGGCCAATCTAGTCTTCCTGCAAGAAACCCATCTCTTGAAAAAGATATTGATAAACTAGCCACTAATAAGTATACAGTATTGGTTAGTTCAGAGCACACTCAGAAAAAGAGGAGTGGCTATTTTATGGAATAAAAGTATGCCCATTCCTAAAACCATTAAGTCTTATCAGGATGACAAAGGAATGTTTTGTATGGTTACAATACAAATTAATGGGAAGACTTACACTTTAATTAATGTATATTGGATACCTGGAATTGGTATTAATACAGTGAAACATCATATTGATAAGATCATATCATTCTCTGTAGGGGATATTATTTTAGCTGGTGATTTTAATTGTATACTACATGAAAGTGATACTACCACTATAAAGAAAAGAAGAATTACATCTAATGCAAAACATTTAAATGATTTTGCTAATTCTTATCATTTGAATGATATTAATAATCAGAGTCAAAATCATTACCATACACCTTTTTTCTAACAGATACAAAACTTATTCAAAAATAGATAGGGTCTTTATTTCTAACCAGATGGTAACAGATTTAATTAATTCCAAAATCATTTCATGTCCTATATCTGATCATAACTCAATTGTTTTTGAATTCATGATAAAAATACTCATAATGTTCAGATCAAAAGGATACCAGCATACTTAACTCAGCTAAAAGACTATAAAGAATATATACTTTCAGAAGTACAACATTTTCTAGACATAAATAATACTCCTGAAGTCTCCATTGTCTATGTTTGGGATGCCTTAAAATCATATCTATATGGACAAAGTATCAGATGGTATAATAACAAAAGGAAATCTTGGGATAAGGAATTGTTAGATATTCAAAGTAAACTAGACTCTTATAAACATAATAATAAAGAAAATATTATGGACAAGAAAGTTATTGAAGAAATAAACAAACTAAATGAGAAATACAAAGAAATTTTAACTCATAAAGTTAAAATAACTTTAGAGAAATACAAGTTTTGTCTTATTCAATAAGCCCCAAATACTTACATAGACTTAAAAATAAAACAAAAAGATTGAATAAACAAAACCATATCAAAGAAATCTTTTCTCTAAGGAAAAAGAAGAATGTTTCTAGTATACCAGAAGTACTGGATGAATTTAGAAATCACTTTCACAAGATTAACCATAACAACATTAACATGGAACCTAAAGATAAAATAAAGGAGTTTATAACCACAAACATGAATAAAAAGCTTAATAAACAACAGATTAAACTATTGGACAAGAGTATTTCATATACAGAAGTTATTACACAAATAAATAAGCTTAAATCAAACAAAGCACCGGGTAATGATGGTATTATACCAGAGATATATAAAATCCTTTCTAAAACTACATATTCATTAATACATAAGGTTTTTATTCTGGCCCAAACTGAGTTAATAACCCCCATCTTGGCAATATACATTTATTTCACCAATTTTAAAACCTAATAAAGATCCAACTAGATGTTCTTCATATCGACCCATCTCATTACTTAATGTTGATTATAAAATGTTTATGAGTATTTTTGTTGATAGATTGAAGACAATTATCCCCGGCATTATAGACATAGATCAGATGGGCTTCATTGTAAATAAAAATACTTTTGATAATATAAGAAGAACTTTAACATTACTTGATTTTGCAAATAGGAAAAAGAAAGATTTAACACTTATTAGTCTTGATATAGGTTCAGCATTTGATTCAGTAAGTTGGGACTATCTGTTTACCTTACTGAAATGCACAAATTTCTCTGATGCATTTGTAAATTTAATTGAGCATTTATACAAAGGAACGCTGGCTTATATTAAGGTAGGAACATATGTTTCACAAAAATACCCATTCTTAAAGGTACAAAGCAAGGATGTCCACTTTCTCCACTATTATTCACTTTAGTAATGGAGCCTTGGGCTAATTTGATTAGAAACAGTACTGACATAGAGGGTTTTGAAATAGAAGAAAATACAACATCAAAAATTCAACTTTTGCAGATGATGTTCTAATTACATCAGCAGGATCTAATTCTTCTATGCAGTCTTTATTTGATAAAATGATGAATTTTAAAAGTATTTCTGGTTTAATATTCAATGAAGAAAAACTAAAATACTACCTATATATACGAAAAAAATACTCTCATTAGTGATTTTACTAAATATGTACCCAACTCAGGTCAGATAACTTATTTAGGTATAATACTATCTAAATATATTAAATCTATTATATATAATAACTATAATACCTGTTTTCTTAATATACAAAATCTTTTTAATACCTGGAATAATATGTTTTTTACTATGGAGGAGAGACTTACAATTATTAAAATGATAATATTCCCCAAGATTTTATACTTAATACAATCAATAATACTTTCACCTACAAAAATAACTATCAAGAAACCGAATACACTAATGTTAAATTTCTTATGGGCACCTAATAGACCTAGGATTGCATTAAAGAAACATACTAATAGCTGGTCTCAAGGGGGTATTTCTTTTCCAGACTTTAATTTATATATTATCTCTTCTATTATAAAAGTTATTACTTTATTAATAGATCGGTCATATGTCGCAAAATGGAAAGATTATTGGGAGCTAATTAGTATGCACTTCATGAAAATCTCCTTAACACATAAAAATATGATTATAAATAACTCCATGTTGTGGTTGCTAAAGGAATTTTGTACTTCACCTATTACACCTAAACATATGGTCTGTTACCCATTAAATATTATTATTAGTTATCATAACTTTATATTCATGCACCCTAAGTATAGGGAATGGAATTTTATTGTATTCCTATAATTTATACTCAGGGTATGCTTATGTCATCTACTTCTGAAGGAGCTCATTTAGCTATAGATAATAATCTAAAGTACTGGTATCAGCTGATATCTGATAATAAAGTTAAAAATCTAGATTTCTTAAAACAAGAATTTGATCTAAGAGAAACTTGCTGGTTAGAGGTTCAGATCTTTAGACAACATCTCATTGATAGAATAGATCTAATGTCTATAACAGTTAAAGAATCTATTCCAAAACTGATTGATTACTTGATAATAAATTTACAGCATAAAGTTTCTGATAAAGGTAAACTTTCATATATACATAAAATTATCAGACAAGAAACTTTTTACAATGTAGATTCATACTGGAATTATTTCACCTCTATTAATGGGGACCCACCAACTCAACAAGATAAACAATATATATTGGAATCTGCTTATAGAACTACATCTTCCATTGTCTGGAGACTTTATACATGGAAATTTTTACATAGATCTTTTATACACCTTTGATGATGAATAAAATTAATAATAAAGATAATCTATGTAAGAGATGTAATGTAGAAATTAATGCTGACTGGGCTGATATGTTTTATGACTGTATGAAGTTGAAAGAATACTGGAAGTCAATTAATGAATTTTTGCAGGCTCTTTTACAGATAATTACATTATTCCTAACCCCCCTATATTATCCAACACACCTGTACCTCAATGTGTTAAAAGATTAAGCTTCCCTTGTTATGGTCTATCCTAGCAGTGGCTAGGAAAATAATAACTAGAAATTGGATTTCAGATACACCTCCTTCGTTCAATGAATTTAAAAATGTTATGAATATAATGTGTCATATGGAAATAAGCACAATTAGAATGAGAACAACTAGAAAAACATCACATTTTATTGTATGGGATAATTTACAAAATTTGTTAAAAAAATTCTAATTTCAATAGCACAGTATTTTAGTTTAATTAATTGATCTGATTGTAGTGGATGTCTTTGTAAATACTTTAGTTGTTTTGTTGAATATTATAATAATACCTATTTTTAATTATTTGTATAAAATTGTTATGATATTTCTCTTATATGTTAAAACAATAAACTTGTTTTGAAAAAAAAAAAAAAAAAGAATAACTTTTTCCCATCTTAACATCACAGCATTTGCATAGCTATTGGTGCATGACGTTCCCATGGCAACGCCTTGACATTGCCAATAGAATTCATCATCAAAGACAAAAACATAATTTCTCAGTACAAGTCTTAGTAATAAGCATATAGAGTCTATAAACCTACTATCATACTTTCCACTTTCAACCATCAATTCAATAATGCCATTAATACCAAAATTATTCGGTATAACTGTAAATAAAGAAGTTACATCTAGTGTTGTTAACAAAAGTAGCGTACATAGAGGCTGTACTCTATTATGTGTAAATGTATAAAGATCTTTAACAAAACTGTTCAGTGTCTTTTAAAATATGACTTGTTTGGTTGATGAGATTTCTTAATGTTTTTTCTAAAAAAATAGAAACGGATTCAGTGCACCAATTCCTACCGGCAACTATGGGTCTCATGGGTGGATCTACTAAACTTTTATGCACCTTTGATAGGCCTTGAATTATTGGTATGGTGGGGCTAGAAATTAAAAAATAGTTATAAAGGTTGTCTTCTGTTAAGTTCACTGTGACCATCTCTTTCAACTGTTTGTGCACATAGTTAACCATCCTATATACATGAGCTTTATTATAACTTTATAAAAAGTATTATCACTTAACATTAACAACATTTTACTAACATAATCTTCCTTGTCTAAAATTGCAATAGGCCCTCCTTTGTCGGCAGGACATATCATAATTGTAGAGTTGGTCTGTAAACCCTTTAAAGCCATGTTTTCATATCTATCTAAATTGTGCCATTTCTTTATGTTACTCTTAGTGTTTTGTTTATAAAAAACTCTATAAGCATCATCAGTGCATAATTTCTCAAAGGCAGATAATAATGGATTCAGTTTAGGTGTAAAAACTCTGGTTTTTTTAAAAACAGTAATATTATCATTGACATTACTATCAAATAAAATTTTCAACATTAAGTTTCTAGTGAACAATTTTATATCAAGTACAATATTTGCAATATTAGAGTCCATAGCAGGGATAAATGAAAGTCCTTTGGCTAGAACATTATATTCAGCTGTAGAAAGTTCATATTTAGATAAATTTACCACTAATTTTTCATATTGAGGAAAGCTTTCTTTATGTTGTATGGACTCACCATACCGTCCATTTGTTTTCGTATGTTCCGCGTTGTACTTCTTCCTCTTATCTCTGTCTGATTTGTTCGTCCTCTGCCTCGGCTTACAGACCTGCTCCTGATAGGTTTTTTAGAGATAGGATTAGGGAACACTTGTACCATGCAAGGAAAGGTAGTCCATTCAATGCCCTTGCCAGGCATATTGAGGATACTAGTATGCAACACATATTTTCATTTAGGGCTATAGGAAGGATATTTGAAAATATAAGTGGAGGAGACATTAAGATGCAAACTGAAGCTTTAGAGGCTAGTGCACATTATATTGTTTCTTGTGTTTTTTGTATATTTGATTTTAAGTATAATATGTCTTTAAAAATGTAATTGAAGTACTCTATTGATTAGTATAAATAGAGATGCTAGTAATTTATGTTAGTACACCTGAAGAAGCCTAACTGGTGAAAGCGCTTGTGTCCTGTGTTTTATAATAAACGTTTTTACAGCCTGGAGCCTTACCTCTGTTTTGCTGTTTTTACATATTTTATCTTCGTTCTGAGGTACCTGGTCATTGTTGGATTCTTTTTGCTTATATGGTACTGATGTTCATATAGTCATTGTTTAAATGGGTGCTCGATCTTCCCAATATAGAAACCATCGCACTGTTGGCACTTGGCAAGGTAAATCAGACCTGAGGTTTCACAATTAAATCTTCCCTTAATTTTGTAGTTCTTATTATGTATTTGAAATTCCCTCTTAACATCAACATATTTACAGTACTGATAATATCCACACTTAGCCATCCCTGCATTAAATGGGTTTGGTGTTATATACTTCTCAAGCAATCCTTTGAGGTTAAAACCTTTTTTGAAAATAACTCTAGGTCTATTTCCTAAAATGTTCCTCATAGTATTGTCTTCATTAATCAATGCCCAGTTCTTTATAATAATGTCCCTCAAATTAAAAACATCACTAGAGAAGGGGGTTAGGAAGCTGGTGTTATAACTGATATTGTTATTAGAACAGCTAACATTATTATCCTGGGAGTTCCTGGTCACCCACTTCAATAAGTTCATTAATCTTCCCTCCCTTCCATAAAATGGGTTTAAAATTACCTGATTCCCTTTTTCTGCTAACTTCAGTAATCAGTTGGTCTATTAGGTCATCTGGGTACCCCCTCCTAAGGAACATATTTTTCAATCGCTTACATCACACATAAAAATCAGTATCTAAAGATCATATTTTAGCAGCTCTTACTAATTGCCCTTTTCTGATGAAACAGATGGCTGCTCTCAAAATGCAGGAATGTGTTTAAATAAGTAGGTTTTCTAAAGATTTTGGCTAGATACCTATTATTAATTCTGTTCTTAGTTAGCTGAAGGTAGTACTATCAGTTTAAAATTGAAATGTAAATTGTAAAAAGGTAGTTAGCCTTATTATATTATTAATAAACTCTTTGGCTGAATTATAGTCACCATTCCATATGACAAACATATCATCAAGGTAATGTGTATACCAAAAGGCGTAATTAATAAAAACTATATTTTGAAATATGTACTCCCTTTATACCAGTATGCCATCACAAAATTGGCAAAACTGCCACCATGAGGTGAACCCATTGCCACCCCAGTTTTTGGAGAAAAAGCTCGTTATTAAACAAGATGAAATTATTAGATAGAGCAATATCCAAGAGTGTCTCAATTAAATTCACTTTTTGGCCCTCTAGCCCTTTATAGTTCATAGTTCATAGTTTAGTACTAAGCTAACTGCCCTTGTGAGCCATTTTAAGCCTAGCCAATTATCCATTGTGAGATTCAAACCCTGCAACTTGTGTTTGTAAGGCAAACACCTTAGCCATTAAGCCACCCTCCCAACCCCCAAGACAGTAGAAAATCATGGACCCACTCTATCCCTAACATCTGGGTACAACAATGTATAGGTCCATAACATCAATTGTGAGGGAGTCATAATCCGCATTAAATTGAAAATTATTAACTCCCTCCAAAAATCTCCAGGTGTCCCAAAAAATCTGGGGTTCAGTTCCCAAGGGTCTTTTTATTTTATTGTCCTCTATTTTCGCACATGTATAACTTATAGATTTTCTTCCATCCACTATGGGGTGAAGTGGGGGGGTGGGGTTTAAATCCTTATCAGTTTTCAGAGTATCAAAAATAACCGGTGTCATTGGTGCTTCCATATTTAAATAATGATATGTATCTATACTTATGCTAGCTTCAATAAACAAATCATTTATGGGTGATCTAACATGTTGGTATGCTCCATATAATTCATTAAGGGAAACCTTTTCATAACTTTCACCATCCAGAATGCGATACATTCTGTTTATATTCTCTGACTCGTTCATAAATACAAGGCCACTCCCCTTTTCTGGCTTCATTACTCGGACCTTGTGTACTTTCATCATATTCAAAAAAATCCCTTTCCTTATTGGTCACATTAAGATTACAGTTTCTCCTGATTGGCTTATCTAACAAGGACCTAATGTCCATTTCACAAAGCTTTTCAAAAATGTTTAAAGTAGCATGCATGGGTGGATTAAATACACTGGACACTCTAATGTCCTTTATAACGTCTTGTTACCTAGTAAAACGTTTAAATTTAACTTGTGGTGTGTGTGTGTGTGTGTGTGTGTGTGTGTGTGTGTGTGTGTGTGTGTGTGTGTGTGTGTGTGTGTGTGTGTGTGTTGGAAAATTTGCAGTGGTGTTTGTTTGCTTGAGTTTGATTACCAGGGTAGGGCACTGATCTCAATGGACAAATTGCAGGCATAGCAAAAGTGATTACAATCACACTACTTAAAGATACAATAAGGAATACAAAGAATAATCTCTTAGCTGGGTAAATTAGTACATTCTAAATAATGAATATAATTCAGGAGTGATATGGTATATTAAGAGCAGCTGGAGTAACATAAGGAAACAGTCCAAAATGAAGGCCTGACGAATGGAAGGAGGGTACGAAAGTAAGCAAAGGAAAGGAATGGTGGGGGGGGGGGGTGAGAAAGAAATTCGTAGTTATGGCAGAAGTGTTAAATAAGAAACAGGTAATGAAAACAGAAGAGGGACAAGGCAAACTGAGGTTTAGGTAATGTGACCTGTCTGACTCATTAACATTTAGTTGAGCTATCGAAGGATTTACTGAGTTGTGGTCTTAATGCAGTGTAAGGGAGAGATCGCTTAAAGGGGTTGGGATAGTTTTCCAGAGACTGGTACCAGACTGGGGAATAGTAGGCTGATTCAGTGAAGTTTGTTTATGGGAGTTATAAGGGTGGCATCATATTCAGAATGACTCCTGAGATTGTATGTTATTGTTTTAGTGAAGTGTTTCCCTGCAGGACGACATTAAGATTCAGGGTTTAGAGTTTTGTAAATTAGGGGGGCGGGTCAAGTGACATACTGGTTCTCTGTTTTATTGGGAGAATTTGGTCTTAGTCTGAGGTAATGATGTTCTTGAGGTACAGAGTTACACTGACCATTTGAGATCGACTGCAGTCTATCAGTGTTGGGATGCACATATTCGATTTGGCAAGAAGAATTCCTTTTCTTATCGCACCTTTAGTTGATGCTTAAAGGTAAATCAAGATAGTCTTGAAGCAGAAGAAATTTATTTTGGAGTGTGTTTTTTTTTCAATATGATGTTGAATATTTACAGACTGATCTAGTCAAGCTCTAAGATAAATTCACAAGCAAAACGTCCGGGAAATAAACAAAAATTTGTCCTTGTCTGCAAATTAAAAAAAGATGATAAATATATCTCCAAGTTACACTTTCCATTAGAGATTCAACAAGCTCATTAACGCATCAGTGTCACACACAGAGCATTTGAGTTTGCTCATTATGAACAAATAAATAAATGCGCTATCATAGCTGAGAATTTCGGATACTGGATAAGGCTCTTACTGCCCCTATAGTGCCTTTTTTAGGCAAGGTTCAAATAACAAATTCACCACCATAACAGGAACAGGCAAGCAAAAACTGAGGATAATGCTATTCAATGCTAGAAGTCTAAATCTTAAAATGTACTCACTCGAGGCACTCCTTAAAATGGAGAACATCGATATCTGTGCAGTGACTGAGACCTGGTTCAAGGCTCCAGAGAGCACCCCTGCACTACCAGGCTATAACTCATACCACACTTTTCAGCCATGTAACCTGGACCGAAACACCAAAGGCAGAGGTGTGTCCATATTCATTAAGGATATCCACACCTCCAGGCTAGTTGCTCAGCATAATGCATCCAAGGTTATTCAAGTGCAACTAACTCTGGGCAAAACTGCAATCCAAATTGTAGCTTGCTACAGACCCCCCACCATGCGCCAGGACTCCCACTCCTCTTTTCTTGATGTACTGGAAAATATTAGGGTTCAACCAAACACCCTAATAATGGGTGACTTCAACTACCCCACCATTAACTGGGAAAACTGCTCGTGTACCAACTCCTTAGCTCAACGCTTTCTGGAATTCATAAACTCCAATGCCTTGGATCAATGTATCCACACCCCCACCAGGGCCAACAATATCCTAGACCTAGTCTTTACCAACATGAGTGTTCCACACCTGAAGTCAACTCCTCGTTGTCCTCATCCGACCATAAGCTAATCACCCTTGATATCCACATCTCGCCCCAGACCCCATTAAGGAAACCACAGTAAACAATTTCTCCAAAGCCAACTTCATGCTTCTTAAGACAGAAGTGGTGAACTTCATAACACCCATGCAGATGGACAATACAGTTACAACTGCTGAATCCTACACAAATGAACTCTATAAGCACTTACACGAGTGCATGGATCGTGCTATTCCAAATATAACCAAGACTCTATCCCCCCAAAAAAAGGAAGCTAATCTGGTGGTCGCCTGCCATAAACAAACTGTACAACAGAAGGAAGAAACTGTTGCAAAAGAGAGTAAAATCCCATGAGTGGAGGAGCTCCCTGGTCAGCCTCAGTAAGAAGCTGAGATCCCTTATAAGATCCTCCAAAGCTAGCTACGAAAACAAAATCACCACTAATTTCAAGGACAACCACAAAGCATTCTATAGCTATGTCAAGAATCTCAATGGCAACACCCAGATCTGCTCTGAGTTACAGTATAACAACACAAAAATTACAGAACCAACTGATATTGCCAACATCCTGGCAGATAGGTTCAGTGCTAACATTACCCCCATCTCAACCCCTAAAAGGCCCATATCTATACAGGAAGAATGCAGAGTCCCTGTAATCACAACTACGCAGTTAAAGGCTGCACTTTCTAAAGCCAAAATCACAGCACCCATGGGACCGGACAACATCCCAGGCTGCATTTTACATGAACTTCAGAATGAACTGGCTCCCCACTTAAGCACCATGTTCAATAATAGCTTCGCATCAGGCTTTGTGCCCACTGAATGGCGCACAGCAACAGTTATCCCACTCCACAAAGGGGGAGCCACCACTGATCCCAGAAACTATCGACCTATTAGCCTGATGAGCCTGGTCTGCAAGGCCATGGAACGTATCCTCATGGAACTCATAAACAAAGACATTGGTAACCACCAAACTCTGGATCCCACCCAGTTCGGGTTTGTGAAAGGCAGATCATGCCTCCTGAACCTGATCGACTTCTTTGAGGCAGTCACCAAAGCCGTAGATGAGGGTAAGGTGGTTCACATAGTCTATCTTGACCTCGCCAAGGCTTTCGACACCATCCCCCATTCTGGAATTATAGTTAAACTCACTAAACTAGGTATAAATCCCTATGTCACAAGATGGGTTGCCAACTGGCTCACTGACAGAACCCACACTGTAAAA
>NC_056735.1:113566610-113681610 GCF_019279795.1 Protopterus annectens | reverse complement strand
TAAGAGTGTTGGCCTCAGCAGCTGGATATTGGGAATTTGCTTGCATAACACTTCTAAATGCCCCAAATATAGAGGTTCATGACTGTGTCTTTGATTATTGCCAGGTTTTCATGATATGGATATCAACAAAAATTCACCTTCAAGGTGAATCTCAGGAGATGGATCTTGGCATCTGTTCTGAGAACACATAACAACTGGGCTATGATGTGAAACCTGATCATAATTCTTGTAGTGCAATGAACTTTTCTTACTTCCTTAAAACTTCAATAATTAGATAAAAACATAGCAGTGCTTAGTGAAGCCGAGCTTTGAAAGCTGTAAATAATCTAACACTGCCAGATTCACCACAGAACACTGGCGGGAGATGAAAAGAGGCATAAAAACCTGTTTAACACTTCATGCTGCAATAAAGCGTTTCAACAGGTTGTACATCTCTTTTCATTTCCTGTCTTATATGGTCAACACTGACTACTGTTAATGCTTGGAGCAAAACTAGACCTTAACAGTGGTGTGGTATGTCTAATAAAATGAGTTAAGCATGTTTGTGATGTCAGAAACGCGCCTAAAACCCATGTCTTTTCTTGATTCTTTAGCATAGTCATTGTGTTCAGTACACTACAATGGAGGAATGGGAGAAATCAATGATTAAGCCACATCATTTCTGACTATTTACTTTTTTGAGGGAGGGTTCTATTGAAGGCCATATAATATATACTCCCATGTAATTCACCGCTTCTCTAAAACTTACATGCTCTAACTAGACCCCAAAGAAACGAATGATCTTTTCTGATTGTCTCTGTGTCCAGAAGAAAACTAATCTGGCTCATATAGGAATCTTCTTCCTCCTGTACTGGCATTGGAGAAGTTGTTCAACCACCCCACCCCCTTCATAACCACCCCACCCCCTTCATATCCATTCAAATGCTTGGATGATGTTATCCATTTATCTGTTTTGAATCGAGATCGATGGCCTCCAGCTATGGAACGACTGTAGTTTACATCTGAGACAAGGAAACCTTACAAATGATGTTAAAATATTCACTGATGAACAGTTTCTGAGAGTTAATAGTTACCACGTTCGTACCAGCAACCTCTCTTTTGTAGCACCTAGGATTGATACTTCTGTTAACATCTCTACAAAAATACTTTAAGAATTCTGCTGATTAACCTTCAAAATCATCTTAGCTGTATTGTAAACAGCAGCCAAGTACGTGGTTTCTTTATTTTGAACATAGTTTATTCACGTAACTTCGGCCTTCCCCTACACTCTTTCTTTCGTCCTCCTTACTTGCCTGCTTTTGTTTGTTCTCCTAGGTAACAGTCTCCTTAGCCTTTGAATTTCTTTCATTCAGTCTGTCACATAACTTTATTAATGTTCATCCTATTTTTAGTAATTTCATTTTTTTAGGCTTGACTTTTCTTCTATTTGTTAGTTTATATTAACTTCTCAACATATATTCTGTATGAACATTGCACTGTATACATTATGTATTCTTACATGTTTTTTCTACTATGACAATTCGTACTCTGTGGAGCTTTTCTCCTCATGTGTCTGCTGAAAATGGGCTATTTTTGGGCCCAGTGGGACACACCTGGTAAACAAATAAATAAATAATGTTGATGAATCATATCTGGAAGGTTTTCCTGAAGATTTGACAGCCCACATATCATGATCCATCCCAGTGGAAATTTGTTGTTTGCAAAGATTGTCAAGGACTTTCACTTTTTTGTGCTTATCCAAACCAGCCTCTTTACGAAACTGGATTGATTTTAAGAAATTGTTGTAAAACCTTAATTGGTGGTTAGTAGTTTTACTAAGTTTTTTATATATCTCATAATTGTCAGTGTTGTGGAAAGGCAATAAACATAATGACAGCTGCATGCGAAAATGATTATGGTCTGTTTTTGTAACACATGCACACCGCAGCTAATTCTAATGGAGGGGGTAATCTTAAGACAATAAACTGTAATGTCTGCTTTTTCTTCAAATTTCCATTGCAAAAGAAGCTTACCTCCGAGGTTCTCCTTTTCGGTTGACCATTCAGCATTTGATTGAGTGCTATCAGTCAATCGATATTTATCAGAATAGAGATTAAGTGACACAATGAGGATAAACCAGAGGAAGGAATAGAGAATTGTAGGACTCAGTGGTGTAAACACTGACTCTAAGGTGATTTGGTCACATTGACTAATCATGTGACACTAACAACCCCATGTAAAAAAAATGGGAAAAAAGGATTAATAAGGAAAATGAGACGTATTAAAACTGAACCCCTAAATAAATTATGAAGAGCGACCCCTGAGTGAGCCACTGGTGAAGCTATGCAATCTCTTCCTGGGGACAACAGCAACAGACGTGGACTTGAAAAATATAATGTTGCAGATCTTACAGAAAACATTTTCAAATCTGGGGGGGTGACTACAGGCTTGTCTGATTCAGTTACATCTCTGGAAAGGTCTTTGAGGAAAAAAAAAACACTGAACAAGCTGTTGGACCACTTGGATGCTAATGGTCTTACTGATATCTGCAATGCTGGCTTCACAGTTTTAGGACTGAGTCACCACAAAGATGGATAAAGGGAATCCAGTAGATTTCATCTAGCTGTATTTCAGTGGGACCTAGTGCTGTGGCAGAGAATCGAAACGCTGCAACGACAGAAATGGTGAAATGGCGAAAAGAATGCAAAACGTAACTAAACAGACGTTGGCGGGCGGTGCAGTTGTGCAGAGGTAGTGTTGTCACTTCACAGCAAGAGGTTTGCTGGTTCTAGTCTCGGCTGAAGTGCCTTCTGTGTGGAGTCTGCATGTCCTCCTTGCATTCATGTGGGTTTCCTCTGGGTGCTCTGGTTTCCTCCCACATTTCAAAGACGTGCATCTGGAGTGTTTCTCCCTGAGCCTCTGCTGAAAATTGGCTTAGTTCCAAGTAGGACTTTCCCAATAAACAAATGCTAAATAAATAAAATTAAATTGATACTAGTAGATAAACAGTAGCTAGCCTAATGAAAACAGTGACAGTGGAGGTGACACAAAGTTTATTTTAGTGATAGAACCATTCCTTTCCAGATGTACTTATGTTACAATGCATGTTATGGGTGTTAAGGCAGTAGTGGTTACAGACTGCAGGGAACTTGTCTCCAGTGAAATCTTCATAGGTTTTCAGAGTGGGCAAGTAAGTATTATTTGATATTTTATGTAAAAAAGTGCAACTGAAGGCATTTTGCTGGGGATATCATAAGAAAACATATAGGCCTGTTCAAGTGGTCCACAGAAGGGCAGAGTAGAAAGGATTCCTGGGAAATAAAACATACACAAGAGAATCCTAACTTAATGTGCAACATCATAGAAGTGGATAAAATAAATGCTCCTTTTATACTACCATTGTACAGTCACCAGTAAAAATACCTATATAATATCCCCGATTTTACTTAAAAAATGCTATATCCCTCCTAAAATGCTATATCCCTCCTAAGATATGTGAATTTTAGCCAACATTGTTGGATTAATACAAATAGATTGTAATAGTAGCCAATGCAGTTTTAAAATGCTTTTGATTCACAAAATGCATGCTAATTCAAGCCGTCTTAATCTGTTAGATTTAAGAGAGTATCTGTAAGAGTTTAAAAAGAGTTCTTGAATTGAATCCTTTGTGTCTGGTTATTTTTGAGTTTGTCCTTCACATCCGTAGGTTAAAGGTCACTACACCATCCATTTCTAGCAGCCATATAGAAGTAGGGAAATACAGCCATCAACATATGCAAAAGATGGCTACCAAAGTTGTGAAAGAGATGAAAGGGCACAAAGAAGAAATCCAAAACCAAAACTGGAAAACACAATGAAAGGATCTATACTCAATTCATGACATTCTTGGGATTAAGCAGTTAGAGCAGAGCCTAGGAGGAGAAACAGAGTGAGAGGGGTAAGTGAAGAGCGAGGCAGACAGGAAGACAAGCATTCAAATCTAATTTAACATGTCAACTAGCCTGTGACAAGTATTTGGATAAATTACTAGACAGATAGAGAGACAAAGATGGTTAGATAATATGCATGCATGTAGGTGCCACTCAAATTTCATCTATTTCTCTTGTCAAAACAGAGATCTGATGTCTTGCATAATGAGATCACTGTTTCATCAAAAGGACCACAAAACTGATTTTTCCTCTTTTGGCCATTGTTGTGTAATCCTCGAGTTAGTATAATTAGTTTTGCAGGGGTGTATGGGAGTTGGCATAGGGTAAAGTACTCCCCCTGTAAAATAAATGTGTGTTTTCTGTTTTTTCAGGAGTTGGTGCATGTTACAAGATTTCAATGCTGTTTTTAGTTTTGGAGATCGAAGTACAGTGCAGTAAAGCTGTTAATTGCCTTTACTACTACTGTGTAGTCTTTACTTCAGTATATTTACCTTGTAGATGTGTGAGGAGTTGTATTTAGTTAGACTATTATTGCTTCTTCTGTGGACTACAATTTAACACTTTGGGTGCAATGCACTGTGTTCTGATGAAATAAATATATATATATATATATATATATATATATATATATATATATATATATATATATATATGGGTCTAATAAATTTCAAAGTGACTTTCTTATGGTCGAGACCATAAGAGCGAAGTTTTGAAAACTTGACAAAAAAAAATTTTTTTCTTACGTTTTTGCCCTCCACCCCCCCCCATACTCCAAGGTAATTAAATATACCAACTGCAACATGGCACTACAGCAAGGAAAATGGTAAATATACCATATTGTGTTGCACTATGATCTCGATTTAAATGTTTCAAACTTTCAAAACTTTGATCTTATGGTCTCGACCATAAGAAAGTCGAAGTTATGAAACTTCAAAATATAGAAGTAGACCTATATATATATATATATATATATATATATATATATATATATATATATATATATATATATTTATATACTAACTCCAAGATCGCACAGTCCCCGAAGAAAGGGAATATTACTCTGCCCAGGGATTGTTGATCTCACACATGTGGTCAATTAAACAGATGTTGAATTAACTCATTGTCAACCAAACCAACGGAACCCATAAATATATATATATATATATATATATATATATATATATATATATATATATAGAGGTCTACTTGAGATTACCAAAATCTCAGTAGACCAACACACAAACCACCGAGCCGAAAAGCTCAAAGTGTCAGATGACTGACATGTCAGAATGCCGACTTCAGAATGGTCGACAGTCCAACTTGAGTGGAACATGAAATCCACTCTTGTGGACATTGTAGTGCGATCTCGGATTTAGCATATTTAGGTTATGGGGGTATGGGGGGTGCAGGGGAGCCCCCTGCAATTACGTGAAATGTGAAGGAAAGTGTTTTAGATTTTTTATTTGTAGTGTATGTTTTGTTTTAGTGTAAGGGTTTAGTTTAATGTAGATGGTGGGTAGTGTGTGAGTGAGGGGAACTAGGTCGTTTTATGTTGAGTGTTGTGTTTTTTTGTTTTGTATGTTTGTGTGTGTTGTGTGTTTTTTTACGGAGGTGTATCAGGGTTTTGACATGTCGGTATTGTATCTGTCGGGTACGTGCAGTGTCAGAGTTGTGCAATGTCATTGTTGTCTGCTCGGTGTTTTGCGTGATGGTTATGTGGAATGTTGGGTAAGTGAAGCAGACCCATATATATATATATATGCATACATATACACATAGATAGCTATAGATATAGATATATAGATTTGAATCTACTTTCATTGAATGAAAGTACGATCTACCAAATTTAACTTACCCGAGCTTCATCCACCAAAACTGCACTTAAATGAACCAACGGACTGTCAAATTCCTTTCACAAGGAAAGGAACCACGTGACCACTATGGTGAACTATGCCCTCTCCTCTGTGTAGTGCGATCTCAGAGTGAGTTGATATATTTAAGTAGGGGAATGTGGGGGGATTAGTTTTCCATTTCATTTTGTTTCGATGGTGATCAAGTGGTTCCTTTCCCTGTGAAAGGAATTTGGCAGTCCATTGGTTTGTTTAAGTGCAGTTTCAGTGGATGAAGCTTGAGTAAGTTAAATTCCATGGATAGTACTTTTGTTCAGTAAAAGTAGATCCATATATATATATATATATATATATATATATACTTTTATATATATATATATATATATATATATATATATATATATATATATATATATATATATACATATATATAGATATAGATATAGATGGACTCCTGAATTTGGCCAACCCATCAAATTGTTAGCAGCTGTTTGACTGACTACAGTTGGTCGACGTATGAAGATGGCCGAGAGGAGTGATAGAGCCACAGTCTCCAGGTAGGAGAATATTCTCTTTCCCTGGTAGTTGTTCAGTCTAGCACTTAGTATATATAATTATCAGGGGGTGAAGGGGGGCTTGTCCCCTGCAAAACATGATGATATGTGTTTATTTTGTGTTTGCATGTGATGAGGGTTTCCTTTGTGCATGCACATTGACTGTTGAATTTTGCAATGTTGCAAGATATATATATGGGTCTACCTCAGTTTGTCGAAATCCCATATTATCGAATCTGAATCTCAGTTTGTCGACACTCAAAATATCAAACTCTCACTTCATCAAAGTAATTAGTCTGATCCCCCAGCCCCCTTTCAACCCATTAGAATCATTATGGAATGCATACAGATTTAAGGAGCACCTTTTTTCCCCAACAAAACTTTTACAGTAACTGCACAAACAGGGCTTTTGCCCACCAAAATGTCTGACTGATACTTTGTTTCATGGACTATGCTTATGCCTTTGTTTGTTTATACATGTTTCTCTCTCATTATATAAAAATATACATACAGCAGTGGTGGCTTATGATATCGGACTGCAGGACTGCAGCTCCCCCCAGCTGTGAACCACAATGGTACAGTCCTACAGATCCTCCATACAAAGTGAATCCGGACTGCTGCCTTTCAAGTCCGAATTCGGGAAGAAGGAAGCAGACTGCTGATTCCCCAGAAGTTTATGCAGTGCTAACTGCATAGACTGGAAGGGGACCAGACTGCAGAATCAGCAGTCTTGGAACAAGCCAAGAAACTGGATGTGTGCATTCCAAGCCAGGAACCGGAAGTGTGCAATCTGGCGTGAATGCAGGAGAGGAGAAAGATTAATGAATTTGTAAGCTGTTGATTTATTTTTTGCAGGATAAATGGCAGATGTATTTACTGCAGGAGAAAGCTAAATGAAGCTGTGGATTTATTTATTGCAGGAGAAATGGCAGATTTATTTACTGCAGGAGAAAGCTGAATGAAGCTGTGGATTTATTTATTGTAGGGGCTAAGTACAGAGACTGAAACAGAAACAGAGTGCAAATACAGATTTATTGCAGGAGAAATGGCAGAATGCAGGTACAGAAATAGAGGAGTGTGTGTGTGTGTGTGTGTGTGTGTGTGTGTGTGTGTGTGTGTGTGTGTGTGTGTGTGTGTGTGTGTGTGATGGCCCACTTCATATTTGGTGGTGAGTAGAGAATACTAGGTCAGGTATCAAGAGCCTGAATTCCCTACCTGCCACCATCTGTGACAACTCTGCAGACTTTTGCTTCATATTTTTCTTCTGTTCCTCATAAAGTCTGTGGTTTCTGGAATGGATGTAATTCAATAAGTAGTTGCTGATGGTGTAGTGGTGCAGTGGTAGCATTGTTGCCTCACAGCTAGATGTTCTCTGGTTTGATTCTTGCCTGGGGTGCCTTCTGTATGGGGTCTGCATGTCCTTCCTGTGTATGTATGGGTTTGCTCTGGTGTCCTCACATCTTACAAAGAGATGTGTATGGAGTATTTCTCCCTGATCCTCTGCTGAAAATTGCCTTTTGTTCAAAGTCAGACTTTCCTGGTTAACAAATGTTAAATAAATAATAAATGACAGACATTTCAATTTCAGGCTTCATATTCTTCAGAAGGTACATGGTAACACAAAACCGTTTATTCTACCAATTTTCTAAGTTTATAAGATTAATATTTGAAATTTTCCCTATTTTGGGACTATATACTCCCATTACTGGCTTTGTCCAGTTTTTTTTGTGCTAAGGTTGACAGCTATGGTGAGAACTGAATTCATTGAATATGTTTGGGGGCTGTATTCCCCCATTATTGGCTTTGTTCAGGTGTTTTGTGCTAAGAGGTTGACAGCCATGGTGAGAACTGACTTCACTAAATAGTAGCCATTTAAGTTTCAGTCTTCATCTCTTTAAGAAAACACCTGACTTGACATAGCGGTATGTTATTTTGACTGTTTTGCACGAGGTCCTAGGTTCAAGACATGCTAGTGAAATGTACGGTAGTAACACAGTATTTTATTCTAGCAATTTTCCAAGATTATACAAGCAATGTTTAAAATGTGTCCCTGGTTTTTGGGCTTTTGTCCTCTCCCCCCAATAAATGTTGGCTTTTTCCAGATTTTTTGTGCTGCAAAGTTGAAAGATACAGCTGAGTGTCTAATAAATTTTACAAGGAGCTGAGAGCTGCAGGGAAGAGAAGTTTAGTGCTGCTTATGCTGAGTCTGCTTGCATTGTTAATTGCACAGCAGGTAGTGTACTTGCTTGTGATACAGAAGGCTGTGGGTTCTACTCTCACAATATGTAGATCCATTGCTGATACTGTAATGTGTTGTAAAGGGGGTGGATGCTGCAGTCCCTTTTGGTGAAGATACCTAGGAATTATGAACCTGTTATAAGTTTGCCATCCATACCCTATTGCAATATTACTAGCTTATCTTTTTTTAATTTAACATAGGCAATTTATTCCTCAAGGGCAACAGGTACTTTATTTGTAGATGAAACAATGAAATATAAAGTTGTTTGCTAGCAGCAACCTCTTCATTAGTTACAGATCTCTTTAATGTGGAATTATTTAGATGACTTTGACTTCTTCAAAGATTGTGCATATTTACTGATACTGGTGGATTGTAGAAATTTGAGTAGACTTTTATGATGGAAATGTTCTGAATTGGGCAATTTTGTCATTATTGGTGGATGTATTTTGTTTCATTGTTTACTGGAAAAATGTTCAAAACAATAAATTAAAATGCCCTCTAACAACTGTACTGTATTATACAAGGAATATTATTTAATACAATCAGGAAGGTGTATCAAAGAACACATGTATGTTTCATGTGCAAGGGGCCTATGATTTGAAAACGACCCAAAGTTAATCTTTATCTGCCACTGGCAAAATATATTTTCTTTGAATGTGGGTTTCAATGCTGTTTCAATGAATGTGAGTTTCAAGGGCAGATACGTTTTAATACTAAGTAGTTTCATTGTGAAACTGCATTGCTTTGTTTAGCAGATTGTCTATTAGTGTTTGTGCTGTAAAATGCAAAATAAAACTTTCAAATGAAATCCAAATCATCACAGAAGTAAATCAGTATGCACATTACAGTGTTTATGGTAAATGGAGCAAAATAGCCAAGTAATGGGACATTGGAATGGCTGCAGGGGGGAGGCTACATTTGACAATGAGTTTGTAAGG
Source organism: Protopterus annectens (assembly GCF_019279795.1). Classification (NCBI taxonomy): domain Eukaryota; kingdom Metazoa; phylum Chordata; order Ceratodontiformes; family Protopteridae; genus Protopterus; species Protopterus annectens. The sequence continues at coordinate 113,672,121 of NC_056735.1, read as the reverse complement.
GGGGAAGGGCGGCAAACTCAAAGACAGCCCTGGCTGAACTATACCTCTCAACTGTCCAGATTTTTGCAGAATTAATACATTTTTGCTTCTTATTTTTGGTTTGTTCCTCATAAAATGTGTGGTTGTCTGGCAAATAATTTAGGAATGAAGTCACAGCCTTCATAACCTTCAGAAAAATGCATGCTAAAGCAAGACCTGTTATTCTATCAACTGTCTAAGTTCATACAAGAGGAATTTTTAGTACTGTATGTATGTTCCCCCAATATATTTGGCCTTGTCTAGATTTCCTGCATTAAGAGGTTGAGAGGTACGTGCAAATAAATCGCTTTATAGAATTAGGAATATCCAAACCTCTCATCTGTTCCTGATTTTGGCTCAAATTGTTGCTATCCCCCTAATAATCCCTCCACAAAATGGCAATTTTGGAAGAAGACGGAGGGTTTACAATTATAAATAACTGTAATGATTAGAGTTACAGACTACTTTTATTTCAGAAATGCATGTAGATTCTTTTATTTTGTCAGCTGCTCAAGTTAACAGTGCTAATATTAAAAAAGTGTCCCTTCTTTGACAGGTTCCCAGCTGTATTGTGTGGCAATTTTATATTTTTGCATCACATTTTTGGTCGTTTTTTTTCATAAAATTGTGGTTTTCTGGCAAATTAGAGGCAAATCATTAAAGATTGAAGTTAGAAAATAATGACGGACATTTGAGTTTCAGATTTCATACCATTCAGAAAAGTCATACTAATGCAAGACCTACTACTATTCTATTATCTTTCTAAGTTTATGAGAGCAATATTTAAAAATTGTCTTTATTTTTGGGCCTTTGTCCCACTTCTATGTATGGCTTTGTCCAGATTTCTTGCTCTGAGGTTGAGAGGTATGACAAATGTGTCAGAGCCATCACCGTCAGCCAGAGAAATTTCAAATTGTGACATACTTGTTGCACCCCACTCCCCCATGTAGTGACTCTGCTTGGTCCAAGAAAGGCAAGGAGCAGTTATGCAGTTTAAGTGTGCAGAGTATTCCCCCATCCAAGGTAGACACAAGTACGACAGTGACTTTTCATCTGTCCTTGATTTTGCAGAATGTTCTGTTTTTTTGTCATATTTTTATACTGTTGATTTATTCTTATTATTTTTCAGAAAGTGCCTTTTACTCTGTGTTTAACTAGCAATGCTGTAATGACCATCAGATAAGCTTGTCTGAGATTGCAAGATGCAAGTAAGCTTTAATAAGCATACTGTTAAAGAACTGCCAACACTGAAAGCCTTTTTGTTGTTGCCATGCAGAGAATATTTACATAACTTGATAACATATAAGCCTTAGGTATTGAAATGCATATGACAAGTATTTGTAATAAAGGACAGTATTACAGTATTTTCAGAAGCTTATTACATTTGTTGAAGACTTGCAGTCATCTTTGCAGGCTTTACCCCTAAACTAAACAGAATGCCAATCTATCGTGTGTGGTCCATAACCTATGTGGTAATCCTTTAAGCAATTTATCTTGAGTTTGTTTCTTGTTTGCTGTTCATTTTTTACTTTGATCATGTTTTCCCCATGAAACAAGTAGAATGTTGTTGTCAGGCAGCAGGTCTTTTTTGGATAAGAAACATTTTTACAAGTGAGGGTATCACAGAGATTGCTACTTTCAGCATGTTACTTGGTACATTTATAAAGCTGAATATAAATTATAATTAGAATTGCATTGCAAGGAGAAGTGGTTTGAGTTGAGTGCTGCTTGTTTTTCTTATACTTGATTTTGACTAGCATTCCAGTAAAGTATTTAAAAAGTAATTTATTTTTTCATGCCTCACAACCTTTTTGTTTCCATCTAGATATTAAGTAAGCTGTCATGTAGACAATTCACTGAAATATTTTTTTTCTTCTACACTTCATTTTGTCTTGATCGGACATTTGTAATGACAGTTTGGCACCCAGAGCAGCTGTATTTAATTAAAGTTCCAGTTGTTGTGGTTTTGAGCATAGCCCTGCCCCTTTCTGGTTGACCACACCACTCCCCATTGGCCCCACCCATTCAGCTGTCTCCTGCAGCCCCTCTTTGATTTGAAGTCACCAGCTGCCACTGACATACAGATGCATAGATGTATGTAAGTTCATCTAATAAAAATTAGGTCAATTACATATCAGTGTCAAAAGGTTATAGATCTGAAAGACTAACAGGAAAGTGTCTTAATCCCAGAACATGCAAAGGAAGTAACTCATGTATTTGCAGGGTAGCTTCTCCTACATTTCACATCCCCATGCTAATCATATATATAAATTCAGAGATTGCACAATAAAAAAGGGGATGGGCTTTAACAGCAATCTTGCACCTCAACATCAATTAGCTATTCTTTCAGTCATCTGTGGATATAGAATCTATATTCGGATATGTAGAGCGAAAGAAAAATGCTGAACTTTTTTCTGTAAATGATTACAAATTGTGTTATAAATATCTGTCTCTCTGTCTCTCTCTCACTCTCTATATGTAAATATGTGTATATATATATATATATATATATATATATATATATATATATATATGTGTGTGTGTGTGTGTGTATGTATATCTGTTTATGTAGTACAGATATTTATTTATGTAGTACAGATATTTATTTCTATCTGCAGCTCTGTGTGTGTGTGTGTGTGTGTGTGTGTGTGTGTGTGTGTGTGTGTGTGTGTGTGTGTGTGTGTATATATATATATATATATATATATATATATATATATATTAAGGGCTGCTGTTTGATTAAAAAATGTAACCATAATTAATCGTTCGATTAAAAATTTTAATCAAAATTAACTGCATATTAATTATTTTCCTTCAAGTATATTAATTTAGCACTTTGGTATAAACTAACAGCGAATAAAAAAACAAGACAATGTAAAAAAAATAAAACGTTCATGTTGTGACTTATTTTATCTTTTCAGCCAATTGCTTGAGCAGACCAGTTTATTTACATTGGTTGGTTCAAGGGATACTCTTTCTTATTGACAACATATCCAGAAAATGCAAAACAATTGTTCACAAGGGGCAGTAGTGGCTGTGGGTGATAAATATTGTCTGGCTAGCTTAGCCAAGACTGGGTAATTGTCCTGGTGTAGCTTCCACCACTGCAATGGATCAGAATCAACATCAATTTGTTTTTCAAGTCTGTATCACTCAACAACTGCTTTCTCAGAGGAGGAGAAAGGCATTAGTGTCTCATCTTCAGCATCTGATGAAAGACCATGCATTTGCATTCTCTTTGTGGGTGGTGGTTCTGGTTGATGACTATCATGTTGATCAGAATGTTCCACAAGAACTTCTAACTCTTACCAAACCTCCTGCCTTTTGTCCTTTCACAAGCATTTAAGATTTTTAAAACATGGGTCCAGTGCAGTCACAATTCCTAACCATGAAAGGTTGAGGTTCAGTTTATGTTGTTCTAGTGTTGTCAGAAATGCATCTTTGAAATGTATGATGCTAGCAGGGTCATCATCGGATACTACCATTTTGACTTCAAGGTGGCAGAGTGTTGAAAGCATCATTGAGCAGGAAACCTACTGCTCGCCCCCCAGTAATTCTTTAGCGTAGTGACAGGAATAGAGAACCTTTTGTACCAGACACAGTTTCTCCCACTCTGTAGTCTGGCAACATCCTGATTCAGCTTTAGTTGATGACAGGGCCAATGTTGATGGGTCATCATGAGCGATAAATGCATGCTTGGTTCGCAGGTGATAATTTAGCAATGAATTTCTACGATGGTATTTTTTCTTGCAATATTTGCAAACCATGGTATCACTAGTTTTAAAAACAAACTTTCTATTCAAAATCATTCTTTTCACCTTTGATTCCATTTTGAACCAACTTCAAAAGTAGTCACTTTCTCATAAATTCCCTATGATCTTGCCACTGATGAATGTGTCATTCTATTTTGAACCAACTTCTATTTATCACTCATGAAAGGAAGACCAGGAACAACACAGGAAGCGATCAAGTGAAGCTGACCCAGAGCTGCTTACTTAACAATGCATGAATTAAATAATGTACGCAAGTGTTATGTTAAAAATTTTAATCGCTGATAATTTTTCCGTATTAATTGGACAAGTTAACAGTAATTAATCAGCAGCCCTTATATGTATATATGTTATACATAAGCTATATATAGAGAGACATATATAGATACGCACATATTTGTGTGTGCGAGTGTGTTATGCATAAACTATGAACATAGAGACATATATAGATACACACTTATGTGTGTGCGAGCGAGTTATGCATAAACTATGTACATAGAGACATATATAGATACACATTTATGTGTGTGCGAGCATGTTATGCATAAACTATCTACATAGAGACATATATAGATAAAAACTTATTTATGTGTGTGTGTGTGTGAGCGTGTTATGCATAAACTATGTACATAGAGACATATATAGATACACACTTATGTGGTTATGCATAAACTATGTACATAGAGACATATATAGATACACATTTAGCATGTTATGCATAAACTATCTACATAGAGACATATATAGATAAAAACTTATTTATGTGTGTGTGTGTGAGCGTGTTATGCATAAACTGTGTACATAGAGACATATATAGATATACATATGTATGTTTATTATAATGTATAAAAGACTGTAAGAGAAGCTGTGCTGTCAGTGGTATATTTTAATTATCCTGGGAAAACATAGTGCTAACTGTTGGACTCCGAAGGCTTATGATTAGTGGAAACTATTAATTGATTAAATTCTAGAGTCTTCATTACAAAAGATGACTCAGTCATAGTTTACATGCTCTGGAAGCTGAAGCCAAGGGCAGTTTACTGCACTCTGTAGAGATTTGCCTCAGTAAGCAGGAGTCTTTAACATCAAGCATATGATTTCCCCATTACAGTCAAAACGGAGTTTATGTTCTAGGGGCTCAGTTTAATCTGTACGCAGTAGAAATGCATTCACGATATCTTGTCACCGTTTCAGTTTCTTGCCTATGCTTGAAACAACAGCAAAATGTTACACTGACAACATGAGTTAATTGAGACCTATTATCTGTTTAATTTTATGCTTTCTAAAATGTCAAATGACAATACATTAACTGGAAGGCTCCTCATAGCACAACAGGGAACACTACTGTACTAAATAAAGAGACAGTCCCTGTGAAAATGCCTTACTCAATAAATCATTTTATGCATTCTTTGTACGATGTTTGTAAACATTACTGCTTCTGTTTATATTGGATATATGAAACAGCAGATACGCATGTCACACTTTTTTAAAACTCTCCTGTCCTTGTGCTTTCAACTTTTCCTTTCCATGAATTGGATTCATAGACAAGTTTCGTAGTTAGATTGATACAGCCTAATAGCATTTCATAGTTAGTGCATGCACTAATACCAAATGTGTAATAGAAGATACTTGCAAATTATTGTACAAAGATATGCAAATGAAATGAGGAAATAAAACAAGGTTCTAATGATATTAAAATGTATTCGGTGTGAACGTAGTCACAATTCTTACTCATCTACAGAGGTAATTCAGCATTACACATATAGCAATGATGCTTATAGTCAGATGAGTAAACACACAGTATCATATTATATCTCATGGTTTTCCCATTTCCTTGAGGTATGTTTGTGGTCCCACTCATCACTAACGTAAACATTACAAACAGCATCTGACTTATCACAGTCTCTCTGAGTAAGATATTATTCATAACTATAATCTATCAGGAGATTATATGGTCTTTGTTAAGAGGTATCTCTAAAACAAGGAATCAATAGGAATGAATTGCTTTCCAATACTTGTGGACACAAAAGTATGTATAGCTGTTTGCATGCTGGCAACGGAAACCAACTGGGAGAATGCTGGGTATTTCATAGGTTTCTGCTTCTAGAATACTCAAGGACTCCCTACACACAAGGAGAATCATAAATGTTTTTCTAACGCACCACAGGAGAGAGTTAACACATTCTGTGACTTCTATGGCATCGCCCTCCTCTGTCAGAAACTGGGCGCCATAGTTTGCACAAAAGTTGCAAGAAGAGGAACCACCTGGGCCACAGTCTCAAAGGGTTGTGAACAGAAAGAGGTACAGTTTCACAAACTTCCACACAGTGCGTTATATTCAGGGAATTATGGCTATTTCTGTACAACACTTAGGCAGTTCAAATAATTCATATTTCAGGTGCACACATCGGCTGAATTGTTACCTTATGCATTTCACTACACACATTATTCTAGGCACATGCAAGCATTGTGCTAATGTGAAACCTCATGGCTATATTTATATAGTGTGTCCATATGCAGTAACCCCCAACACATTGATACTCTGCTGCAGTCGATGCCCAGAGAATGGATATGTATGTGTACAGACCTGCAGCCTTGTAGAGTGTGTTTATGACCTACTATGTATGGTCTTGTTGGCCAGTGAATGTAATCATGTTTATAGGTTCATAGCTATATAGTAGACTAACTAGACACCAAACCCAACTCAAACTGTGTCCCTGTGTGTCATGGGTGTCTATTAGGAGGTGGGATCTTAGGAAGTATATGAAGGTTATGCTGGGGTATGCTACTTTGGGTATAGTTACCATCTGCTTCAGTCTATCAGAGACATGGGACCACTGTCTGGGGTGAATTTCCAATTTCCCATCCATTGATCAAGGTTACACTTATATAGGGATAGGACTGACTCTGCTTCACTTGGATGGTGAACCTGTTCCATACCATGGGATCCTCTGAGACATATAGCTGTCTCACCAACATATCCTATTTATGTAGCAAGCATTAAGTTTTAATCCCTGACTTTGGCACCAGTCACTTGTCTGTATTAGACCCACTTGTAAGATGTTTGTACCATGGGGGAATCTATGATAGCTCCCTATTTGCAGTCATCTGCACACTTGGTCAGCCAAAGGCCCTTGTCATTACCCTTCACCTCTGATAAGTAGGTGTCGAATAATAGTTTGTCCCAGCACAAAGCCTTGAGATACCCCACTGGTGACCAGTCTCTTTGTGGAGGTGGTGTCACCAATCCTGGCTTTCTGGGTCATGTTTGTGAGCTAGCAAGCAATCTAATGAGTTATTTTGACATCGATGGATAAAACTATGATGGAACAAAGAGAGGAATGATGAGAAGGATACTTGACAGGTCTCTCTGGGAGAAGAGTTGGGGAGCACATGCCTGCAGTACAAACTCTCTCTGGAAGAAGAGTTGGGGAGCACATGCCTGCAGTACGAACTCTGTATTGATTCCCCAGTGAAGACTGGAGATAGCTGAAGGCACTTTGGCTTTAAGGTGGGAAGATTACAGAGGAGATATCACCCATAAAATAGTGAGGCACACCGTTCATTTGCTCCCATCACACATTTCCATTTGGGCTACTTTGAGATACACACTTATTTATGTGTGCTACTTTGAGCATGTGCAGTTGTAACAGTTAGTGCCATAAAGGAAAAAACCCTGGTTGAAGGCATTGCTCCCAAATCTTCTCCCTGAAACTTAGTAGGAAAAAATGAGCTGACTGGATGGGTGGGAGATAAATGTGATCATAAAATGGGGAAAGAGAAGCAATAAAAAATAGGTACACACACACACACACACACACACACACACACACACACACACACTCTTACATGTGCGTACACAATTATGCCCACCAAATATGGTTACTTTACTGACAGTGAATACCTCATATGTCTGATTGCGATCAAATACTGAATGCATAAACTAGCCACAATAATGTGTTTTGCTCACTGTGTCAGAAGCATACAGCGCAATCCATTGCTTTCCTGCTTACACATACAAACTAATGTATTAAATCTGTACTTTGATAACAAAATGAACAGCATGAGTGATTCAATATTCAAAAGGATCAATTGCATGCATACAAGGTAATTTTATATTAGGGAGTTTAGTGATGAAACTTTTAGATATACTGAATGTTTCAGCATTAAGAGGTTTGTGTTAGAGTTGCATGTTAGAGTGAGTCCTTGGTAAAGGAAAAATTTAGTGTTGCACTTGTGTACACTGTTCCTTGTGGTATGTGACTGAGTAGCCTTTATTGACTGTGAACACCTCAAATGTCTGATTGTGATCAAATAATGAATACATAAACTAGCCACAACAATGTATTTCAGCTCACTGTGTCAGAAACATACAGTGCAAACCATTACTATCTGGAAATTCAGCCCCTCTATTGACTTTGTACTCCTTTAGAAGTCTGATGGCTGTTTTTGCCAGTCTAGTCAAACCATATGAAAAATGCTCAGTAGTAAGTCTGCTAGCATAGCTTAAGTTAGTCATGAAACATACCTCATTAGGAGAGGATTTATTGCAGAAAAAATTTTGTATTTCTTTGGACCTCCTCCTCTCGTTGTTAAATCACTAAATGAAACATCATCTTTGTACATACTGGTTCCATGCAAAAACTGATGGAAAAAGTATACTACACAACACAAATGTATAAGCTGAGGAGCAGCTCTGGGCAATAATCCATGCACATTCTGAGCATTTATGTTGTCTCAGCAAATTTGCAGGGCACATTTAGAATGGCCAATGAAATTTTAATCAATGGCATGGCAATAGACTTGGGCTTATGAATGTTAGGCACAATATTACTAGATTCAAGGCTAGTAGTGTGGGAAAGAATTTGAGTCTAACAGGTAACAATTATTGCTAGATTGTATATCATATGTGCTTGGAAGGAACCATGGTAACTTATTGTGTCAGGCTGGATTTTTTTATAAACTATTTTGCTTTGCTTTAGGTAGATTTTTTTGGAATTTCTTCTCTCCGGGTACTTATAGACTTGGAGGACAGTCAGCAATGATCTGGAATGATGGAGAATCCTCATGATAAACTTGTTTTTTTTTTAACCACTTACCCCAAAAACTATACTCATCTTAATGACATATTTCTTTTTATACATCTTGAAATAGTTATGCTATACTCCTGATTATTGACACTGTGTAACATTGTATTGCTACTTAATGCCTTGTAATAATCCTGTAACATTGCTGTTTAATGCTAATTTATAATGAAAATTGTATAATATGTTGGAGCTTTTCTCCCCGGGCATCCGCTGAAAAAGGGCTCTTCAGCTCAGTTGGACAATCCCGGCCAACAAATGTAAAATAAATACATAAATACAAATAAAAATGTTGTAACTGTTACTTGTTGAACTGTGTCCTACTGGTTTTGTTAATTTTTTGTCTATGTTATCTTTCTAATTACTTTCACTATAAACTTTTCATTCTGATGCAATAAAAGAATAAAAAAAAAATCTCCAAATTTACAAAATGCATTTAATTTTCATCCTCCTATTTGTAGACGCAGTTCCTTGCCTCCAAATGCAGGTGCCCACCCAAGAGACAGATTATTAATTCATAACATCATCCTCGTGCAAAGCATTGTGTTAAAAATGCCCATTTTATAGAGACAGTATAGCTTGTAGCCAGTTTGGGAAATGTTCTCATCACTGTATAGGCAATATATTTAGAATATCAATTAATGAACAGTTGATTTGCCTAAATGCTGCTATGTGCCGTTCATGTATTTCCAGCTTACTTCCATGAATTCTGCCTTTGAAGTAGAACCAGCTAGTTAAAATGTACCGGCATAAGCAACAATGCTAATGGGACGCATATTTGAAATTATATACAGATATTCAGTGCATGGACGTCGCAGTGGTGCAGCGGTAGCATTGTCACCTCACAGAAAGAGGTTCTCTGGTTCGATTCTCAGCCTGAGTGCCTTCTGTGTGGAGTCTGCATGTTCTCCCTGTGTTTGCCTGGGTTTTCTCCGGGTACTCTGGTTTCCTCACAAGTTTCAAAGACATGTGTCTGGAGTGTTTCTCCTCAGGTCTCTGCTGAAAATTGGCTTTGTTCCAAGTCAGACTTTCCTGGTAAATAAATAAATGTATGAAAATATGTAATTTCCTTCAGAAGGGCTTGTGCTATTACTTATAAGGACTGTTGAGATGTTTTACATACAAGACTGTACTAGTGAAAGTGCTTAAAAAGGAACAGTATCACCATTGTCCTTAAGACAAGGAATGTAGTCCATTGTCCAATGTCCTTTGAAGACTGGGAATGTTATCCCATTGCAGACTAGAAATGTAATTCCATTGTCCAATGTCCTTTAAAGTCGAGGAATATAACCCTGTGTCAGATATCTTTTAATGACTAGAAATTTAATCCAATTGTCCGATGTCCTTTTAGACTAGGAATGTAATCCTATTGCCAAACATGTGCATTAAAGACTAGGAATGCAATCCTGTTGTAGAACCAGAATGTAATCATATTGTCCAATGTCTTTTAAAGGTTAGGGATGAGAGAAGGCCTAGAGATGAAACCACTCAATGCTTCCCACTTCTCATCTAGTTCTTGGCCTTTCATTACAGGACACTGTGTTACATGGTCCTAATAAAAATGGTATAGGACACACTGTGGTTTATGATCATATTCATTGTGGGACGCTGACACCCTATATCTATGCTGTCAACTGGATCCATTAATCCAAACAGTTTTCCCAGCCTACCATAACACAAATGGGGCCACATTGATCACTTCAGTCTAAGTGTGGCATGTGAAATCTTGCTGCAGTGGGAATAATGCTACCATATTGGTCATTTAGTCTAGCAGATGCTTTTCTGCTGATCCTTCACTGAATAAGTAGAGTCAGGATGTGGTACACAAGGTTTGTTTTTTGTTCTTTAAATTTCACAGTGGTACCATAGTAATAAAAATCTCAGCAGTACTGTGGCTGAGTCTGAAAATATTAGAAGAACCTCTCTGCAAATGGCAGGAAAATCTAGGTTTGTTTCTGCACACTATGATTTGTTATAGGTTCATAGGTTCATAGGTTGGTACTAGGCTATCGGCCCTAGGGCCTATACAAGCCTAGCCATAACAATTCCCCAGATATTTCTTCCCACAATATTTATAGGTTCATGTGATGGTGAACCCTAAAGCGTGAGTTTGTGGGTTAACTTGTGAGACTTCTGGAAGTTTATATGTAGTTCAGCAAAGCTAAAAGCAAACTCTACTGAAATTCCAGGAGAAATATATGACTAACAGTGGAATTCAGAAACATTTTCAATTGCAGCTATGTGCATGTTAAAATGTAAAACACGTGTTGCTAAGTGTAAGCAGGTTGTGATTAGTTACAGGATGTTAATGCTTAGCACAACATGCAGGTGAGAGATCCAGTTCACAAGATAAAATGCAAGGTGCTGAGCTAAGATATGTCTCAACACTACACACCAGGATTCCATGCTTTCCAGGGGCTTAATACACAGGATCATGATCGGGTCTCTGATCATAACCGGCTTATTATGTGATCAAGACATGGATACAAACTAATTCACCTCGAGAGCAAAGCTGAATCTTGGCATCCATTTTGAGAGCACATAATGATGGGTTATGATTAGTTACCCGATCATAATTCTTTTTACTGCATGGGGCCTCATCTTATCCATATACTACTAATTACAAAACAAATAAATAAATAAAAAATCTGTGATACATGTTTTGTTGGCTATCAAAGTCATAAATCATTTACTGAGCACTGTCAGAGAGAAAGTGCAACTTGTCTTACTGAAAGTCAGGGACAAATAACTGACACAGGCAGCAGGCAGAAAGAAATGCATTTTTAATTCTACCACTGTTGTTTGCTGGTCGGTAATGACAGGGTTAACTGCTTAGCATGACACCCGATGTTAACAACTGAAGGAAGGGTGCATAACAATTGTCAAGGTGCAGTCATGCAATACAGAAGCGCTTAACTGGTTTACCTCATTCATGAAATCTGAGCATAATCACTGTGCTCCATGCACTACTAGCATAGTATTCAGAAAACGAGAGTTATGACTGGCTGTAGCTGCTATGTGTAACTACAGTGAGTCTGCAGTTGTGTTACTCTTTTATTATTGTCTGCAATGACAAAACTTACTAGGCATTTGCCAATAACATCAAAGGACCTTGGCCACGTCTTGACATGAGCATAAACATGGATTACTAACAAAATCTGTAAAGTAAGACTTTACTGTTGTAAACAACATAGAAAACTGCTACAAAACTCTGAACTCAGGTAATTATAAATGAGGGCTCTATTTTGAATCATTATAAATAAAGAGCTGCAATTAAAAGCTATCCTCAGGACTTGGTGATATCTAATATTGGATCATAAGAATATTTTTGTAGATTTTGCCCTAGATTTAGAGCATCTGCTGGCAGTAATCTACAGATTGATGGAGATTGAATTGTTGAGCCTCATTTGCTTGAATTTCAACCCACAGAGGATGGATCTCCACTACAGGAAATCACTGCTGGTGAGTTAATGCTGGCAATGGTGCCCTTTCTAAGGGACTTCCCCCCTTCTTTTTATTGGAAGTAGCTATACTGATAGTTTAGCAGTGTGTCTTCCACAAGCCAAAAAGCTCTTTGTTTTACAGGTTTCAATTATACATTAGAAGTTTTAGAAAGGAAGCTATTCCTGACTGCAGATGATGTCCTTATGTTATCACTGCATTCATCATTTAATGGAGAATATGTTACATGTGCCACATTTCCCTTTTTAATAATATACAATGAAACAGCTTTCTTGCAGGAATTGTACTGTAATTCAAGTGAATCTCAAGAGAAATAATTTGCCTGACTGATGAATTTCCTATTTGAATATGTCATTAGAAAGGTGTTATTTTTTTTTTATTCCATAACCCTAAGGTACAAAAATGACAAGCTTCTTAATCCATTTTTTAAATTTAGAGAAATTAATTGTCTGTGGATACAAGTAACATTTAAATCACTGTCAAACTCTCAGGCCCCGTACAAAAAGTCTTTAACCCGTACTGGTACTAATATTGCAGTTTTTCTTTTGCATTGAGAATGACACATTTTTCAGATAGTCATCCCTTTGTGTGTGTGTGTGTGTGTGTGTGTGTGTGTGTGTGTGTGTGTGTGTGTGTGTGTGTGTGTGTGTGTACATGTGTATTTTTGTGTGTGCAAACATGTGTATACACGTGCATGCATGTGTTTGTGTTTGCATATGTGTGTCTGTGTTTGTGAATGTGTGTATATATGTGTATCTCTCTCTCTGTGTTTCTGTGCCTGTGTTTGCATGCATGTTTACATCTGCATGTATGTGTGAATATGGGGAGGGTAACGTGTGACTGTCAGACTGTTTCAGTTTTCTACAACCACTGCTATAAGAAAATGTCCTTTTTCTCTCAGATGCAACAGGCCCTAACTTGATTATTTAAAGTAGGGAGGTAGAGCCTACCGGAGAAAACATTATTTTATTAACATGTATTATTTCTTGTACCTTTCAAGTGTAGTCTTGATATGAGAAAACTATTTTACACAGCTTGGTTTCACTTAAACAAGTGTCAGCAGAGCTCATTTCAAAGAAAATTTCCGGGAACATCAGTTGCATTTAGGGATGGACCTTTGTATACAAGCTGACTGATACGTCAAGTTTATCTTTGCTCATTAAATCACACTGATAACTGCAATATTCACTGCAGTACTGCTTCTGGGTTTTTGTTTTAATGATCTGACGTGATAGCATCTTTTTGCTTTGGTTTATTTGTTTTGCTAGCATAATGTCTGTATATTTTAAAGGTTTACTTTGCAATTTATTTGTGCGCTTGTCAAATAAAGACAAATACTAAAACATAACAGAATTATTGGATAATTTTTATCATTTTAATTCTTTCTACCTGCAATTTCAGAGAGATTTATGGATTAGTACCTTTTGGAGTTGCTTTATATAATGGAAGATAAAAGTTATCAGCATTAAAAGGAAACTACAACCATATATATTGGAACATGACATAACAACAAGCTCACAGAAGACAGATGGGGAGAAATGTGCTAACAAAAACAGCAGGGGCTGCCGTTCCTGTACTTTCTAAGAGTAAAAGCATTGGCGGGGTTACTAGATTTTTTAATAAACACAAGAATGTCATCAGCACCAAGTTTTTCATGAAGCCAGTTATGAGCAACATCGACTCACAGAACATTTGCTATCCCAAAGGTGATAAAGCTGATTGTTGTAACATTTTAATCTGTATTTCAATAGAAAAAAAAAAACATTTGCTGGACTTGTTAAGTCAGATTCATAGGTGAGTAGCTCATTTCAATGAAAGTTTCCAGGAACATCATTTGCATTTAGGGCTGCCTTTGTGGGCCATTTTAAGCCTAGCCAGTTTTGCTTACAAGGGTGAGACTCAAATCCTGTGCCTTGTGACTATGAGGAAAACACCTTAACCACTACACCAACCCCAACTCTAAATATTTACTTGTGTTTGCAGAGGTAAGGGTCCATTAACTAGCATAGACCCTTCCCTCTGCGAACTTCACTCACCTAACCGCTGACAACTGGAACAACTCTGGATAAATATGGCTAGGCTTGTAGGGCTCTAGGGCCGTTAGCCTAGTAACCTTCTATGAACCTATAACCTACAGTTCAAAGATTAACAGGTGCATATTTTTGGGACACCATCAAATAGAGCTACAGCACTTTTGAGAGGCTTTACTTAAAAATGTAAAAATGCACATTGAGTCCGTGATTAATACATTTGCTTCATAAATGTTGTTTATGAATGCTGGTGACAAGTTAAAAAAATTCAGACAGGAATTTAATTTTATTTATACTGAAATTGCAGTTTCAAAAATCACTACAACATATCCACAGAACTTATTTTTTATAATAGAGACACACACACAGATACATAAATACATAAATAACAAATACATACTGTAGTATTTTCAAGCAGCAAACACACATTTCTCACAAAATACTTTGTCATTGGATATAACATAAAACAGACTTACCTTGACAAAACATTATTCGAAAAAGCTTAGTAACGGGTAAAATCAAATAAGCAATGTACCTTAAAGTACTAGAGAGTTCTGTGAAGCAACATGCATTATTAGCAGTAACCGTTTCTGGTCCCCAGCACCTTTCAGGTACAGAAGTTATTAAAATGCACCCTCCAATGAAACAATTATTTGAATCCACAAAAATCTCACTCTCAGAATATAAATCTGTTTCTTTGGAAGCACATAAACCAAACAACACAGAGTCTGTTATTACCTGCAATTTGAGAAGTGAAACATACAAAGTCTTTCACCAGTTCTTTTCTGATTAAGGCAATTCCATCACTTTTTTAAAAGGACTTCCACTAACCAAGAAAAACTTAATCTGGAATCTTATCTTGCAACCAAATGCTCCTGTCTTGGTCTGTCTTTCTTTTCATTAAATACCTTCATACTCCACTGAATACTAAACTTAAATGACTTCTGCCATGCTTAGCTATTCCTGGCCCTAAAATTGCTTAGGTACTCAGCTGGCCCTCAGGTATCTCATCTTAAAGAGACAGTCACCAATTCTTTGCCTGAACATGATCTCATGTAGAATAACTCTTCTCGATACAGCTTCACAAATATATGCGTAATGCTGGCTCAGAAAATGTTCTTCTTTTTCCAAACACTATTTATTTATTTATTTATTACAGTTTGATGACCAGGATGGTCCACTGGGTCTGGAAGAGCCCATTTTCAGTGGAGGCCCAAGGAGAAAAGTTCCGCAGGATGTAGACAATTTTACAATAGTTATACAAAAGAAAATAAAGTAGTAGAACAGTGACAAATACAGAGATAATATACAATTTGTTAAAAAAGTCATAAAACTAATCCTAGGTGATGATTTACAAAAGTGAGATTCATGTAGTCTAAAGATATTAAAAGTACAGGCATTTCAGATAAAAAAAAACATGTAAGTAAAACATTTATGTACAGATTAAAAAAACAAGCTTTTTTTTAAGTCAAAAATATGAGGAGAGGACAGAGAAAAGAAGGTGAGGTTGGAGAGGTAAAAGGTGGTATATAGTGGAGAAAGGGAGTGGGTTGGGGGCAAGTTTATGAGGTATTGGGTAGGAGGGGAAGTAGAGGCAAAGGGTAATAGAGCACAGTCATAGAAGGTTGAGGTATATAGTGCATGGGAGATAGTGTTAAAGAGTTTATGTGGTAGGTGTACAGGAACATTCCCACTTTGAAAGGAGGTGAGATTGGAGAAGTGTTTTGAAGTTTGAGTGGCTCTGAGTATTTCGAAGGGTGGTAGGGAGAGAATTCCAGAGTTTAGCTAGGGAGCAGGATAGTAGTAGGTGGCCAGGGGGTCGACGAGGCTTATAAATGTTTGAAGATTGTGGTTTTCTGATTTTAGACAGCGGTTGGGAATGTAGGGGGTTAAAGAGGTGGACAGAGAAGGACAACTAGAAGGTCTGAATATGAGCTTGTGAGCAGTTGTAAGTCTAAGGAGTTTGAGGTAGTTAGGAAGTTCAAGCCATTTCAGGGAGTGGATAGAGAGAGACAGTGATGCGATGAGTTTCTGGAGTTGGTGGCAAATTTGGAGATTTTATTGTAACAGGCTTCCAACATGGCCTGTAAGCCTAGCTGAAGATTAGTGAATGGGGGGGGGTGAACATAAGAGAGGGAAGAAGGTAAGTAGAGGTAAGGGTGTGTCTGGTGGAGGGGGTAAGGTAATGATCGTGTCTATACAAGAGACCTAGTTTTTGGTGAGTTTTTTTTATATTAGTTTGGATATGGATGTCAAATTTTAGATTTTCATCAATTATGACACCGAGCAGTTTGGTATGCAATACTATTTCTATGGGGGTGTTAATCTGAGCAGTCACTGTAAAAGAGCTTTTGTCTATATTCATGTTTTTAGATGGGGTAAAAGATCACTAGCTCTGTTTTATTGTCATTTAAGGTGAGGTGATTACTATGCATCCATGATTTGTTATTAGAGAAGTCTAATTGAGTTTTGAGAAGTAGGTTGGAGGGGGTGTCTGCTGGTCAAATAATGGTTGAATCATCAGCATATTGAATTAGTGTGGCATCAGACAGAGACTGGAGGAAGTTATTAATGAAGCCTCCTGTTTCTGAGACCTTGAGAGGGTCCCATCACCAGCCTCGGAAGGTGGGTCTGATTGCGGTCCCTAGGATAAGATGCTGTGTTTACTTCAGTTACATGCATCTCATGCCAGTGCCTTAAGATATTTGCATGGTAACCCTGTTCTGTACAAATCCTTTCCGTTTGCTTTTCATTATAATTTACCTCATTTTGACCTACTGAGTTTCCTCACGAGGTGCTTGTTGCTAGGAATTTGTTTTCAGTTGTAAGGAGTAGAACTAACATTTAATCATTCATTTGAAACTCCCTGTTCTGGGCATTTCTTTTATGTAACCCTCACTGGCACACATGGGTCTTCTCCATATGTTCATGCAGAATATGTGTCATCACTTATAATGTTTCCTGAACAAAAAATAAATAAACACATAAATAAACAAATAAATGAAAAATACATAAATGATGATAATAATAACACCTTATGACACTTGTGAAGGGAGCCTTCTCTGCATGTACACACACACACACACACACACACACACACACACACACATGCAGAGTAAAACACACACACACACACACACACACACACACACACACATGCAGAGAGACACACACACACACACATGCAGAGAGACACACACACACACACACACACACACACACACACGCATGCAGAGAAACACACACAGACATGCAGAGAGAGAGAGAGACACACACACACAGACATGCAGAGAGACACACACACACATGCAGAGAGACACATACACACAGACATACACACACACACACACACACACACACACACACACACACACACACACACACACACACACACACACACACACACACACACACACACACACACACACACAGATACATAGATATAGATATATGTATAGACTAACTCCATGATCACTGCACCTTGGTACAGGATGAATACTCCAGGATAGTGCAACTTCAGGCATAGAAATTCCTCCATATTCACACTTGCTGTTCAGCTCTTCCTAAAATTACAGTATAGCCTTTAGAATTTCCACAGGTGCCTAAGTATGATAGCTGTTCTTGGCTGTGAAGCCACATTGGATTGGATTGGGTCCTGATGATTCTCATCACTTAAAAGTCCCCGAGCCTTTCTTTTGGACTCATTATTTCACCTTTCCTGTTACTCCCTTCAGATCAACTGGCCAGTACTCCCTCAGTGGGTCTGGCAGACCCTTTGAAAAAGGGTACAAGCAGGGCTACTTTCTAACTGTCCAACTCTAAACTGCTAGTCAAAGATTTGTTAGGGACCTTTGAGTGGCCCCACCGGAGCAGTTGGCAATTCTTTGGGTAATCTGAGTTGTACCCCATTTGAGCCCAATACTTAGTCTCAAGTTCTTTCCATTCTTCTCACTGAGCACTCTTCTCCCTCACTACCATTTTTCTGTTCCATAGTAGCATCTTTCCTTCTCCCATAACAGTAGCTTTCCCCTTCATAAATCCTGAGGAGTACTCATTCCATACTTTTCCTACACACCTGTCACTCCCAGCCTCCTGTCATTCTGAATCACCCACCCTCTCCCCTCCTTCTTGAAATAATGCCCAAGGAATTCCTTGAATTCTGATTTAACCACCATCACCTCTTATTCTCTTCCATGTTACCTGCCATTCCTACAAGCTTCCACTTGTCTTCCTCCCTACCTCACCTTAACGCTGCTTCTTTCCCTCCGCAGCTACTTGTTGTCATCTATTAAACAAATTCTTAGTGTTCTTTAACCTGAACTCTACTGAAAACTCAATCAAAAAGCATTTATACTTTAAGCAGTTTGTTAAAAAGATAAAAAAAAAATCAAAAAGTGAAAAGAAATCTACTTACAGCATCTGTGAGGCAGTTAGTTCCTAATGACTAAGTCTTTTCTGAATGGATAGCGTGGAGATTCATAAAGAATTGCAATATGAGCAAATAAGCTTAACTCCCTTATGGAAACTTGGCACTATGACAGGATGGCAGATGGGGCCATTGGCAACAACCAATGTGCTGTAGGGAACAGAACTGGCTTAACTGCTCTACTTTGAGATGGGACTACGGCAGAAAACAGAAGGAACTGCTGGCCAATGAAAAATGTACCAAACAGAATGGAGGGAAGTTTCTTGACATGAACGTTGCACTGTCTATGCTGATCTGGTACACCATGATAAGGGTACACACTAATGCCACTAATGACCAAGGCTCATCTGTTAGCCTGAGTATTAGCTACCATGCTGGGAGGAAAAGGAATTACAAAGCGTTTGCCTCCTTGCTTCTCTCCTGAGGTGGAAAGGAATTAGTACACATGTGCATAAGTAAAACTAAGCATTTCTGTATGAGACATGTGACACCGATTTAAAGACCACCACAACAAGTTTATTTATTTATTTTTAGTTCGTGGTCACTCCAGCTTCGAGAAAAATGAATAGCAATATACTACTGAAATGATGGTGATTAATTCACAGATATAAGATAATGAAATACAGAGTTCACTGAAACGTAAGCAAGTAACCATGTAAAATGATATCCTGTAGTGACATACATATAGAAACAAAGCAAAAAGATTTTTCAGACAATATTTTGAATCATTTTCAAAACAGACCATATAGAAGATGCATCTTATGAAGACAAAGGTTATTACAAATACAAAAGGAGAGAGGCTAAAAGGAGAGTTCTGCAGAGTCAAAAGTTTACACTTTTTATTCCTATGGATATGCTTTATTCCTCCAGCCCCATGCACAGAAAACAGCCGTACCTCCAACTTGCATATACGCACCTGAATCTGTTATATCTTGATGTAAAGTATATGCAATCAGTGACTAGTCTTTATTTATTTATACCTTGGATTAGGAGTAGAGTGCAAAAAGTAATATAGTTACCACTAATGAGATGGTCAACAAACAATGATGTGGACTGAATGTCATCAGCAAGTTGTCTTCATCATAACACAGTCACAGGGGTGACTCATTAATACTTTAGTCACTGGTGCAGGAAAAAATATGTAACTTTCCTTGTAAAACAAGCAGACAAGAGCAGCTGAACAGGCAAAGCAGAATGAGTGCTACATGCAGGCACACAAATACACAAAGAGACACACACACACATAGAATGCTACTATGCAAATTTCATGATGTGGTGAGAGTATATAAGCAGACAGACAATCACACACACGCACATGATCACATAGAATGCTACTATGCAAATTTCATGATAAGGTGGGAGTATATATACAGACTCACACACATGCACACACACACACACACACACACACACACACACACACACACACACACACACACACACATACACATGCATGCATACGCACATGCACACAAAGCTGATATGTAAATTTCATGCTGTGGTGGGAGTATATAAACAGACAGAAACATGCACGCAGACACACTCAGACACACACACACACACACACACACACACACACACACACACACACACACACATATGCATACATAGAATGCTACTATGCAAATTTCATGCTAATCTGGGAGTATATAGGCAGACACATACACATATGCACGCATGCACACACACTCATGTGCGCACAATGCTCCTATGCAAATTTCATGCTATGGTGGGAGTATATAAGCAGAGCAAACCAAGTCCTGTTCAATATATTTATTGATACTTGTACTTGTAATATAACAGCCGACTGTTACCCACATAAATGAACAAGACTAGATGTCTACTGCCAGCCCACTGTTAGAAACAAACATGTGAGCCTATAGAGGCAGATATACATAAAAAAGTTACCACCATAAATCATCAGCCAGTATATAAGCAGACACACACTCACACACACGTGCATACTGCATACTGCTGTCTTGTATAGAGCACATGACCCTTCATGGGAATGAGGTGATGACACAAAGCACACTGTCATAAATGACATAGTAGTCGGCACATAGCTACTTCCTGGAATCTCTTCCTTCCCATAAGTTGCTGTACATATATTAATGTTAAATCTTTAGAGGGAATAGCCATACTACTTAAGAAAAACTGTGCCCAGTCCTGGAGAAAATAAGGTATAAAAATATATATCAAACAGAAAAACTTAGTATTACACATTTTGGTCATATGACAGAAAATTATTATGTGTGCGTCTCTTTATAGGAATAGTCATATGAGTGACATGACCAGCAAACAAGAGAATTATACAACGACCCCCCCATTAATATTCCAAAATGTGCATGCTGATTGGTCAGCGTGCGTGTTGTAAATCAGACTTATACTAATGGAAAAACGTCCGGTCGCCCAGACTTTTTCCATTAGTATGTCTTTTTTTTTTTTGGACAGCAACAGAGAACGGAAGAGCTCTATTGCTCTTACCTTGTTATGTTAAATGAGTTTAACATAATGAGATATCTTAAAAAAAGCAATGGAGATCTTCCTTTCTCCGTTGCTTTTTTAAAGCTGTCTCGCTATGTTAAACTCTTTTAACATAGCGAGACAAGTTTTTAAAAGCAACGGAGATCTTCCTTTCTCCGTTGCTTCCACACACACAGTTCTGATGTATTGCGTAACCATACGCATGAGCAGTACATCAGAACTGACGCAGAATACTGGACAGCTGCAGAAGGGCAGCAAGGAGGCATTATACAATGCCATTATTTAAGAAAAGTATTTTTGTTTCTTAAATAATGTCATTGTATATTAGCAATAACCCACTTCTGGATGTGGATAATGCTGGATTTACCCACAGTTGTCTTTGTTTGGCCACTCGGGCTTCGCCCTCGTGACCACTCTTGGGTAAATCCAGCATTACCCACACCCAGTCGTGGGTTATTGCTTAAATAATTTACAGCTGAAGATGACTAAACCTTATAAATATTAACAGTAATACAAAGAATTTATGACAAAACTTATTGCATTTGGGCAGGCTATGTGCCCAGTCACAGCTTCTGCTTGATTCATATTGCTTACTTACAGTACTGGCCAGCAGTGCACATTGTTACATTGTTACAGGGACACAGGGATTTGTCCCATTATAAATCTGTTCTCTTCATGCCGCTTTTCTGGTCCCCTTGAGGCAGCCTACTTAGCTTAATGGCTGGCATTATTCAGTCCACTTTCTATCAATCACTCCTAATTAGCATCCAGGAATTAGCCTATTAACTACCTGTCATTGGGATATATCAGACACAAATCAGAAAGTAGCTGGCAGCATTATGAAGTAAGGTTTGTTTTTGCAGGCATCAGGAGACAGATCTGGCCCAGACCCCTGCTATATGCATCGAACAGCCAAACCTTTCAGTAATCAAAAAGTCCCCTGCTGCTTCCAGCTGAAACAGCTGGATTTTTTAATCATCAAGGCCTTTTCTCTGCTGAAGAGATTAGAGGATCTTTTTTTCTTTCTTTCTTTTTTTAATTTTCAAACTAAAAGATGAAGATGAAATTTTAAAAATGTTAATTTTCTCATTCACTACTTACTCAGAAATGACAAAAAAAGTTAGATGTAACTATAATGCAAGTGTTTAACAATGGAAAACTTTCTGGATAAAATATTATCTGAATATCTCCATTCATAATTCAGCTACAACTTGATACATCTCTAGACAACATAGCAGCAAATATACAAATCAGTTGTAATAAGACAGACTGAAAAACATGACTTTTTTTATAAATGAGAATTTTAGGGAGTTATTTGTAATCGGTAGTTTTAGTAGAATTTAGTGTATGGCATAGGTTCATAGGTTCATAGGTTGGTACTAGGCTATCAGCCCTAGGGCCTATACAAGCCTAGCCATAACAATTCCCTGGCTATTTCTTCCCACATTATTTACTTTCCTGGACTCCTGTCTAGCAGGGCGACTGACGTGATCCCTGGGGTGAATTTCCTTTCTCCCATCCAATCGTCAAGGTTCCTCTTGAAGAGGTCCAAAGAGGCACTCTGCTTGACATGTATGGGCAATCTATTCCAGAGTCTGGGTGTCCCTGGGTCAGGAACCTATCCCTCCAGCATGTTTTGTTTATTGTGATGACAAGGTTTAGATCCCTGGAGCGTGTAGCTCTGAGGGATTGGGATTTCTTTAAGTGTAGCATGTCCAACAGCTCTGGGTTTGACATGGCCTTGTATGTTAAGCAGAGATTGCCTCTGAGTAGACGATATGCGACAGAGTATAGCTGGAGTTTTTAAGGCGGTCAGCGTAGGGCATCTGCTTTAGGCCTGTGATTCTTTTAGTGAGGTATTTCTGAGGCCTTTCCAGTTGTTGCAGATGTCTTGAGAGGTACATACCAAATGGGCGTTGTATTCTATAATGGGTCTAATGAGGGATGAGTACAGTGGGACAATGACCTCCTTTTTCTGGATGAAAAGCCCTTCGTGATGAGGTGTGCCACATAGAAGGATTTCCTGACTGTTGTGGCGATGTGGTTATCGAAGGTGAGACCACTGTCCACCTGTGTCCCTAAGTCTCTTATCACACTTTCTGTGTTTAGTGTACTGCCACCTATATGGTAATTCATGGATACATGTTTTTTTCCCAAAGGGATAACAATACATTTCTTGGCATTGAGCTTGAGCCCATGGCTCTGGCACCAAGCATCTGTTTCTGTAAGGCCCTTTTGTAGAGTATCCACATCATTTGGGGATTCAATAATGGCTCCCAGTTTGCAGTCATCTGCAAACTTTGTTAGCCAGAGTCCCTTAGTGTTGACCTGTACTTCAGAGAAGTAGATGCCAAACAAGAGCGGCCCCAGGACTGAACCCTGAGGTACTCCACTTGTCACTTGTCTGGAGCTGGATTTGGAGTCGGCTACTTTTACAGTGTGGGTTCTATCAGTAAGCCATTTAGCAATCCATTGGGTGACATAGGGATTAATGCCCAACTTAGTAAGTTTATCTATGATTCCAGAGTGGGGGATGGTGTCAAAGGCCTTGGCAAGGTCTAGATAGGCTGTGTGGACCACCTTACCCTTGTCCATGGCTCTGGAGACTGATTCAAAGAAGTCAATCAGGTTCAGGAGACAAGATCGGCCCTTCACAATCCCAAACTGGGTGGGGTCCAGTGTTTGAAGGTTGCCAATGTCTTTGTTTATAAGTTCCATGATAATACGCTCCATGGCCTTGCAGATAAGGCTTGTCAGACTGATGGGACGGTAGTTTCTGGGATCCAAGGTGGATCCCCCCTTGTGGATTGGGATAACTGTAGCTCTGCACCACTCAGTGGGCACGAAACCTGAGGTGAGGCTATGATTAAACATGACACTTAGATGAGGTGCCAGTTCATATTGTAGTTCATGTAGTACACAGCCCGGGATGTCATCTGGTCCCACGGATGCTGTATTCTTGGCTTTAGAGAGTGCGTTTTGTACCTGTGTGGCCGTTATTACTGGAATTTGGCAATCTTCTGGTATTGAGATGGGCCATTTAGGGGGTGAGAGGGGGGTGAAGTTGGCACTGAATCGATCTGCCAGGATATTGGCAATATCCTTTGGATCAGTATATTTAATGCCATTCTGTTTTAGCTCAGAGCAGATCTGAGCATTGCCATTTAGATTCTTGACATAGTTATAGAATGCTTTGTGGTTGTCTTTGGAATCTTTGGCAATTTTATTTTCGTAACTAGCTTTGGAGGATTTTATGAGGCATCTCAGTTTCTTACTGAGGCTAGTAAGGGAGTTTTTTGCATCCTGGGATTTTCCTCTTTTCTGCAAAAGTTTCTTCCTTTTGTTGTAAAGTTTGTTTATGGCAGGTGACCACCAGATTGGCTTCCTTTTTTTGGATGAGAGCATTTTGGTTCTATTTGGGATGGCATGATTCATGCATGAGTGGATGTGCTCGTACAGTGCCTTAGTGTAGGATTCAGTAGTTGAACTTTCAGTTCAGGCAGTTGGTTTGGTGGTTTAAGGAGCTGTTAACAAACTGTTTCCTGTGATCCAGTGGTGAAAGGTTTGATTCTCTCAGCCTCCGCAGCCTAACTGCATTACTCAGAGCATGTCAGTTAACCAGACTCCGCTCCCACGGCTGAGTCTGAAAAAGGTCCATGGAGATCAGTGCTCTATCCTGGAAGACAAAGAAAAAAATAATGAAATAAATTGGTCCAACTTCATAAATAAAATAAAATAAATGATTAGTACCGCAGGGAAATGTGCACATATACTAAAAGGGCTTATTCTCAACTCCCAGTGGAAGGAGAGCAGAAAAGGCCAGGTAGCAGTTATTGCAGCTCTGTAGAGATGGATGTGGCCATGTGTGGGTTTTCAGAGGAGGTGGCTGTATGGAGATTTATTAATCAGAAAAATCACAAAGCAACATGTCCAAATGATATTCCTTAGGATAACAGAAACAAAAGAAATATACTGTTTGGAAATCAGTACAAAATGGTATTTCTATGGAAACGAGATCATTTTCCTGTAGGACTCTTGTTGAAGATTTGGCTCAGCACACTATTTTTGTGGGATAAGGAAAACATGGAGACTGACGTCCCTACAAATTATCACATCGATCATAATGCACTAAGGTCACAATCAGTCATGAGGGACTTGGGCACCCAGGTTGATAGCAAACTGACTTTTGACCACCATATTGCCTCTGTTGTACGGAAAGCTTTCTACATGGCCCACCTCATTAGTAAAGGTATCTCATCCAGGGACAAGGTCATCATAACATCCTTGTATTCTTCCCTTATAAGACCAATTATTGAATACAATGCCTCTTTTGGCATGTATCTTGCAAAGCACATACAGCAGCTGGAGAGACCACAGAGATTCATCACCCAGAGAATACAGGGCCTCGAACATCTACCCTACACAGATAGGCTAAATGCCCTGTCCCTCTACTCAGCCTCCTACAGAGTCCACAGAGGTGACCTCTGTCTGGCATACAAAACAATCTCAGACCCCGCCCTGACGGGACTGCTGCATATCCGCAAGTCAAGCTCCACTCAAGTAACCCACACGTGAGACTTCAACCTGATCTGTGACATCAGTAGGACTTCTTGGCAGGACAGATTTGTGTCCCAAAGACTCCCCCTTTTGTGGAATAGCCTCCCTCTCCACATAGAGCAGACTACCTCATTAAACCTTTTTAAGCGCGACCTGGATAACTGGATGGGGAACAAAAATTACACCCCTGGGATTCCACCTGTCTCCCTGCTGGACAGCGGCATAGGGTGCTGACTTGTTGGAACATGGGCTAAATTCTTGGGTAGGCATGTAAGGGCCGCAGGGCCATTAGCCTAGTAACTTCCTATGATCCTATGACCCTAAATCTGAATGGTCTAACTGGTCAGTGCTATAACTGTTTGAATTCCATGAATGGCTCAGCCATCCTCCAGTTGTAGTCCCTCATGAGATTTCAGTCTCTGCAATCATGAACCAGGAGTCAAATATGAAACTAACACACACACACGCACACATGCACACACACGCACACACACACATGCACACACGAACACACTCACACACACACACACACACACACACACACACACACACACACACACACACACACACACACACACACACACACACACACACACACACACACACAAATACTCTGCCTTTAGAAGAACTCTATCCTTCTCTTAGTCCAGCACAACAATAATTTCCAGCATCCTAGCACCCCTTGGTACTTTCCTATTTATACTTCTGTGCTGTTATTGTGAATTAAAAGAATGAAACTTTGCTACATTTGCAGCAGTTGTGCAGGACACTCAGATTTCTAGAAAGCATGTTTCAGTCCTGAGTCATTTCCCATATTTTGCAGTAGCAGCATTCTGATATGACTACAATTACACACCTGATAATCTGCTGAAATGACTAGAATTCCTCTTGCTCACTATCTGTATTCTGCTACACATGGTCAGAATATGCAAAAGACTCTAGTGCAGAAACAAACTGTCATTTTGGTCAAGGCCAGAGTTTAACATGGTCAGAATCGTCATGTAGAGGGTTAGGGCTAACAGCTGTTAATGAGTTTCATCCTGTACTAATGGGGTTGATTCCTTCAGACTCCACATGTGTGTTGCTTGCGTCTGAGGAAGGATATTAATCAGTGTGTTGCCAGACTGGCTACATAAAAAAGTGTCCACATCCAGTTCTGCATACGTGGTTATGGAGTAAGAAAACCAAGTGTGCATGTCTTATGATTCTCAGGCTGGTGTCTTTTAAATGACGGCTCAAAGCACACAAATAACTTTTAATCACATTACATAAAGGGATGGGCTTTTTGCTGGTCCTTTAGCTGCATCTATATAGATGGGGCAGATGTGATGCCACAACACAGAGTTGGAAGTACAGAGAGAATTACTGACTCATTTGCTCGATGTTTATGGCGGGGATGTGATGAAATCAAACAGAAGGAAAACACTTGCAAGTTGCTTGGATCTCATTGTGTGAGAGATGAAGCAGCAGTTGTATAGCGGAATGAAGTCTTCAGTATCAATAAAAAAACAAGTGTCGGATGTGGCATTCCTGTTGATCACAATGAAAATCCTAAAAATAAAGAGAGAAATGAGTACTGAACTGGTGAAAAGTTACGTGACAGTATAGTGTAAAGTCTGACCTTTTAAAGTGAAGTTACAAATTGGCCTGATTATACCTCATTGCCTCTCAAAAAGAAAACTCAAGAGTAAATAAAAAGTTACTAAAATTTTCTCTGAGTTAATGGTCAATGGACAATGTAGATTTCCACAGGTCATACAAAGGTCATACAGCCCTAGTGGACCTTTGTCCAGAATAAACTGTGTATGTGGTTAGACTAGATGCAAGTTTGCAGGCAAGAGATATTCACTTAAATGGAAAATATGACTTTTCACTCTGCATTATTCATTTGTAGTGCATGGAGCAAAGTGATTAAGTTCCCGTATCCAGAAAAAGACAAATCAGTTAAGCACTTCTATAGCGCAAGACCTAATCTTAACAAATGTTAAGCACACTCTGCTTCGCTTGTTATGGTCCGGTATCATGCTAGACAGTAAACAGATTTGTTTCTGTCTGCTGTCTGTGCAGATACATAATAGAATCTTTTACAATGTCTTTCTGACAGAACTTGCTAAGTGTTTTACTGCTTTGAAAGCTGGCAAAACACGTAGCAATTCTATTCGCTGTAACTAGTAGTAGACGGAGGAGATAGAGCTCCATGCAACACAAAGAATTCTGATCGTATCACCAATCATAACCTTTTATTATGTGTTCTAGACACGGATACCAAGATTCATCTTTTGAGCTTTATTCTTCAGGTGAATTTCTTGGCGTCCATGTCACAAACACATAATAAGCAGATTATGATTGAAGACCAGATCATAATCCTCTGTGTCATTTGTTTATTTATTTGTTTATTTATTAATATTTGTAAACCAAGACAGAATGCTGATTCATAGGATTTCATTTCACATTCAGCCTGGAAAAGAAAATAAAGTAAACATCTGAAAGCTGATGACATTCTGAAACAAGATCAACAAAACTACCTCTTCGAATCGACTATATCTGTATGCAGGTGTCAGGAAACTGAGGCTCTTTGGATCTATGGCAGCAGTAGGGCTTGGGATATTATTTTCTGTGCACTATTAATCCATTTTTTGAAAATCATAACCTGGCGGAATTATTTTGGATGTTAGACCACAATTTTTGTGTACTGATTTTCATGTCTTTCAATGTGAGCTGAGTTTCAATATGTAACTTTCAGGCTATGATATAAACAAAAAATAAATAAATAAAGTTGGGACCTGGTGTGCACCCTATAAAAAATGTGATGAAAAACAACAAACTAATGACTGCAATTACTATACTGTGCTATTTAAGTATTATAAACCCTCAAAATGGTACGATGCTATCGGCAAATGTCTACAGGTCTGATAATACAAGTTAAAAGATAGGCAGTTTTTACAGAGATGTCAGTATCACTGGTATTTCCAGAGAATGCAAGAGGAAAAACATGTTAGAGAAGTAATAGCAAACTTTTTGGGTTTAGCGTGTCAAAAATTCGAAAAATGCCTGTCTTGACTCAGCTGGCATATCACCCCCCCCCCACCACCACCAGACAAAAGATAAACAATTCTTTACATATTCATTTACTTAAAAAGAAATACAGTTCAATCATGTGTGCTGCTATGTATTAAAAAGTAAAAGAAAAATCAGTGACTTACAGTAGAGAAAACAATATTTGCACTGATAACTAGGCTTAAAATAGTGCACCAAAAATGTACCCTACTTTTAATAGTAATTTTAAATTGAACTGAAAAAAATATGGAATACATTGCATTTGATTTGATTAACATCAATTAATGATGTTTTTGTTGCTGAGTTTTAATAAATAAGTGCAGGGTCACATATTTCTTGTATTTTTGTTCGTTCGGTTTCTTTGGTAAGTTGAGTGTTGGTGAACGCTGGTGTGTCACCTTTGACACATGAGTCATAGGTTTGCCATCATTGTGTTAGACTGTAAAAGTGAGATTTGTAGAAAACTGCAAGATTGTAAATCAGCTGAAAAGCAGCCTGCAGTTTGTAAACCAAATAGCCGCTGACACAGATAAGGGACAATATAGACATCCCTGAATGTATAGCAGGACAGCAAAATAACGTAATACAAGGTCCAGTGTCCTTCAAGTCAGAGACTATCACTTTATTTGTATGCAAAACCATGTAGATGCAGCAGACATTAATAGCTGTCATACCTTTCTCCACTTTCATTGCCATTATATATGATTGTACTGGTAACTTTAGTGCGATTTTCTATTACTGCCATGATTAAATTAATGCCATACAGTGGTAACTTCTTCTTCTTCTTCTTTCGGCTTTTCCCAGTTAGGGGTCACCACAGTGGATCACCTGTCCGCTCATGATTGGGAGTGAAGTTTTACGGTGTTGAGTTGCCAGCCTGGCACCCAACCTTCCACAGAAGGCACACACATGCACATACTCACACCTAGGGCCAATTTAGAGTGCCCAATCCACCTACAGCATGTCTTTGGGATGTGGGAGGAAACCGGAGCACCCGGAGGAAACCCACGCGACCACAGGGAGGACATGCAGACTCCACAAAGAAGGCACGCCAGCCAAGGATCGAACCTGAAAACCTCTTGCTGTGAGGTGGCAATGCTAACCGCTGCACCACCGTGGCCACCCACCATACAGTGGTAACGTTTATGCAAAATATACTTAAAATGAGATGGAGATATTGAATTATGTGGTGAAAACCCTACCCTAACTGTATCTCTAAGCAAGAGTGCCACATTGGGGTTGACCAAGTTTAAACCAAATTGCACTGTCCTAAGCTACATGGCTCAGATGTAACACAAAAAAGCAACATCTTCAGTAGACTAAGATGTTAAACACACGAACGTACAGCTGAACTGCTCTGGTGGAAATTCTGCCAGTAAATCCTAACAAGCTTCTTTTGTGGGAAGTTCACATGCACCCACAATCCATGGGTCCCTTATTTTAATATCCTCACTCCTTGGTCATTGCAATTTTGAGAAAGAGCAATGTATAAAGCATCCGAAAAAAAGAAGAAAAAAAATATCTTTCTAAGGTGGTGTGATACCAGGGTTCAAGCTCCAATATATCAATGCTACATGGTGATATCAGATAAAATGAGCAATGAAAGTCTCAAGGAAAGAAGCTTGAGCAACCATTATTTTATTGTATTATTTTTAACACTGTCTATGTTTGCAATATACAAGAACCTAAGGAATTCATTTTGTAGTTTTAACAGGCTTCAACAGTTTTTAGTGGGGGATTTTTTTGTGTTTACATTTATGTTTTATATTAATTAATTGTTTTAGATTAATTTAAAACAATTGTGGCAATCATGATTTTTAAGTCATGTGACAAGTGATGGAGTAATAAATTTGTTGGAAAGGTTTTTATGTAGTTCTGATGAACTCCCAGTATTTTAGGAAAGAAAGTGCATTGTACTGACTACTTGTGTGACAAACCCATTTTAGTATTTAATAAACTACATTTTACACTGTACCTCAAATGTACTTGGCTAGTGGTGGAGCTTTTTCCTACAGGATTCCTTTGTGTTGTTTTGGTTTAAATTTTTCGGAATCCTTGGGCAATTGTTTTCCTTTTGGCACCGTGGGACAAAGCTAGAGAAGGAAACCCAGTAAAAGTTCATTCTGTATGTGATCTGTGTTGCATCTGAGGATAATGAAGTGAACCTGCACATTGCAGAGAATCTGAGTATGACAATATTGCTTCACTGTTTGTAAATACTGATCATTACTTGCAGTGTTTTGTAGTGTTGGGGCCAGCGATAACCATGCCTTTATATGTGAGACTGCAACACAGGTACAAGGAATATGATAATCTGTTTCAAGTTAATGTATTATACAAGCGCATTAGCACAAGAAGTTGTAACAGTACAAGTGCTACATGAAAATATGTGCTCACTGGAATGGTGTATATAATGGGGTCAGCTGAATTTGAATTGCTGCCTGAACATTTCCTGTTCTATACTAAAACTTTTTTGGACTTCCATTTTTTTTTCTCTGTAAAGATCTAAAAACTGTATTGCTAAATTAAACTAGAACTAGCATTATCTTTATTGTTCATTGCTATAAGAGTAGACCTTCTGTTTTGGTTTGAACAGTATGAAATTGCCCTCCAACAAGTGGCATTTTAATGAACAAGACAAGGTCCTTTTCTCCTCTTTTTTGTACTTTGCATTCATGAACAAGGAATGTGATATCTTAGAAAAGCACAGATCATTGTTAAACCCTCATGTTCATTCATCCATCAATCTATCCATCCATTAATACTTGAATTAATCCATCAATCCATCCATCCTTTCATCCATCCATCCATCCTTCCATTAATCCATCCATAGATGCATGAATTAATCCATCCATCCATCCATCCATCCATCCATCCATCCATCCATCAGTCCATCCATCTATCCATCCATCAATCCATCCATCCATCCTTCTATTAATCCACCCATAGATCCATCCACAGTCCTTTTTTCCCTGTTTTGCACATGGGGTTTGGGTGTCATTTCCACATCGACAATCATCTAGAGACAATGTTTACAGTTCCAGGTGGTTATCCCTGCAGGTATGTAAATTTTGCAAATACTGAAAAGATGTCCTCCTTATGTTTTCAATAAGCTATTCTTAAACATGTGCAAATAAGTAAGCAAATGCCATTTTTGAAGTACTGACTTTTTTTCCATACCTCCCCACAAACACACATACACAGAGACACACACACACGTACGCTCACACCTACAGTCAGTTTAGAATGTATCTACTGCATGACTTTGGAATATTGGAGGAACCTAGAGCACCTGGTGAAAATGCATGCAAACACAAAGGAAATGCATCTCTGTACAGAAGGCTCCACAGCCAGGAATTGAACTAGAGAATGTCTTATGTGAGGCAACAACAATGTTACTCACTGTGCTTCTGTGCTGCTCTTCGTTGTTATGTATCACTCAGTAAAGGTGGACATGTAAGCATCACACAGCATCAGCTGACTCCACTAGATGACATCACTGTTGAGCATCCATAAGGACACAGCAAATCACCTGCCTAGTACTGATTTTATTTGCTATTAAAAAAGGTGCAAGTAAAGATAAACATTTATGTAGAATAGTATTTAAATGGGATTAAGAAAGTTAATAAAATAGATAGTTTAAACCAAAAAGGGATGCATCCATGTACCCTCAGTCTGCAGACATTACTGTGCTTTTCAGAAGATGTGTGTCAGACATCAGATAATTCTACAAAATGTAAATTTAAATAATTTTGCGCTTGTTTGTGCATAACACTTCATGGTATGTCAGAAAGCTGCAGATATGTACATTTTTCAAATACTGAAAAGATGTTCTCCTTATGTTTTCTATAAGCTATTCTTAAACGTGCAAATAAGTAAGTAAATGCCATTTTTGAAGTACTGGCTTGTTTGTTTTTTAATATGGCTATTCTAGTTTTAAACTGGCAGCTACAAATAGGGAGGAGCTATTATAAACTCTGTCCCACCCTTTGATATACTGAAAGCACTGTATGTCTGGCAGTGTCCAGCTTTACTCCATTTCAGACTGTTAACTCCCTTCCTCATAAGCTACACTCAGAAGAAGACCCTTCTCATTTGTGAGGTCGCGTCCATCATTCCAGCCACTCTAATTAATCAAGCTTTCACTGCTAATTAATCAGTCCTTAAAATAGGACAGTCATTAGGTAGAAAAAAGGTACCCAGTCATTGAAAAAAAAAAGATTTTCTGATAATCATGGATAGCACATTAATCATGTCATTCGTTCGTAAATGCTAACAAAGCCTGTCTGACTTTAATTTCAGTGTCCTTTAATGTCCTTGCTCGATAGATAAAATAAAGTTAACTAGCACAAAAATAATTAACTTCTAATGCCTGACCAAATTAGTCTAAAAACCTCTGATGGAACAGTGACTTGGCTAATTGCACATGAAAGAAATTGTACTGGAATTGTTTGTCTGGATAAGATGAAAGGGAAGGTAAGCAACTGTTATTTCAGCTGAAACATACAAGTCTGAGTTTTAAATCAAAGTTATTACACGTTACTCTAGTTGACATTAAACCATTGCTTACAGGCATAACACCACCCTCACCACATTTTGCATTCCTGGCCACTTAAAAGAAAGAAACAGGTCCTAAGAAGGTTTAACTATTGCAAAGCCCTATGTGCAGTTTAATTAACCCCCATAAAAAAAATGGCTTCTGATGTCTGTTACAAAATACAAATATAATTTCCACATTGTCTCCAGAGGTACAATCCCAAGAGTGAATCATGACATATTCAAATCACGCCCTATGTTTTTAGAAACACCACCCTTATATAATTTCCATTTGCATAAATACGTTGCTTTTTTTAGAAACACCACCCTTATATAATTTCCATTTGCATAAATACATTGCTTTTTTTAGAACCACCACCCTTATATAATTTCCATTTGCATAAACACATTGCTTTTTTTTAGAAACACCACCCTTATATAATTTCCATTTGCATAAATACATTGCCTTTTTTAGAAACACCACCTTTATATAACTTCCATTTGCATAAATACATTGCTTTTTTTAGAAACACCACCCATATATAATTTCCATTTGTATAAATACATTGCTTTTTTTAGAAACACCACCCATATATAATTTTACATTTGCATAAATACATTGCTTTTTTTTAGAAACACCACCCTTATATAATTTCCATTTGCATAAATACATTGCTTGACAATATTTGAAGCATCATGTCCTGCATCAGAAATGAATTTAATTGTGAAAAACTCCAACCAGAGGCATCTTACAAACCTGCTATGCTGCAGTGACCAGCACTAATAATTCGTTGAACGAGGAGCTGATTTACATTTGAAATAAGCATCAATTATTGACAGCATATGTGGTGCTAAGGAGAGCTTCAGTGCCCTTCGCTGAGAGTTAAGTGGGTGAGGTTACAACTCATCATGTCCTCCTCCGTAAGTTACAACTCGTTGATTCATCATGTCCTCTTCCGTAAGTTACAACTCATTGATTCATCACGTCCTCCTCCGTAAGTTACAACTCGTTGATTCATCACATCCTCCTCCGTAAGTTACAACTCGTTGATTCATCACGTCCTCCTCCGTAAGTTACAACTCGTTGATTCATCACGTCCTCCTCCGTAAGTTACAACTCGTTGATTCATCACGTCCTCCTCCGTAAGTTACAACTCGTTGATTCATCACGTCCTCCTCCGTAAGTTACAACTCGTTGATTCATCATGTCCTCCTCCGTAAGTTACAACTCGTTGATTCTTTTTTCCATCACAGAATCACCTTTAGGTGTCATTTCTATTAGTGCATCGTCATTGAATAAATGCTTTAACCTTTCATTTTTCTCCCTGGTTGTACAGCCATGGAGTTAGTAGGAGGGGATGGAAGCTTGGATGTACCCCCCTCCTGCAAAAAATGCTTTTAATTGCTTTTCATCCAGGTTTTATCAGGTTTGTTTTATACTGTTGTAACCTCAAGTTGATGTTAATGATTTATTGTAGACGTGTGTGTGTGTGTGTGTGTGTGTGTGTGTGTGTGTGTGTGTGTGTGTGTGTGCGTGTGTGTGTGTGTGTGTGTGTGTGTGTGTGTGTGTGTGTGTATACGTGTGTATGTGCACCCTCATGCATATGCGTATATACATATGTATATTATATATTTACAGCATGCTCACAAAGTCATGTGGTAAAGAGAAACACCTTCTTCAGGTGAAAATATTAGTTTTATTAATATTATCTTTGAGTGCAACACATTAATGTAAAAACTTTCTCAGATTTGTTAGTTTATGGAGATGACTCAGGCAGGCTGCATTCCAGAAGATACCATACCAAACTCATTTTACTTCTCTGGTAAGTTAAACACTGGCCAAGGCAGAGAAGAATGAACAGTCAAAGCCAGTCTGTCTTCCAAAGGAGATCAGTATGGGAAAATCCTGCTTCTGGGTACCTCTTGCTGAAGGCTGTAAACTAACTCATGAAGTACATGCCACTACAGGCAGTTGACTGCTGGAAACCTGTCAGGGAAGTATAAAAGACTCTGCACACACCAAAAATATGTGGCTTTACTGTACTCGCATACTGGTTTTACAATGAGACATAGGTTAAAAAAAGTGAAAAGTATAATGTGTATTGTTTATTTTATATGTTCCTCATGGTGTACATTGTTTATTTTATATGTCTTCATGATGTACATTGTTTATTTTATATGTTCCTCAGGATGTACATTGTTTATTTTATATGTCTTCATGATGTACATTGTTTATTTTATATGCTCCTTGGGATGTACATTGTTTATTTTATATGCTCCTCAGGACGTACATTGTTTATTTTATATGTTCCTCATGATGTACATTGTTTATTTTATATGCTCCTCAGGACGTACATTGTTTATTTTATATGTTCCTCATGACGTACATTGTTTATTTTATATGTTCCTCATGGTGTACATTGTTTATTTTATATGTCTTCATGATGTACATTGTTTATTTTATATGCTCCTTGGGATGTAGATTGTTTATTTTATATGTTCCTCATGATGTACATTGTTTATTTTATATGCTCCTCAGGACGTACATTGTTTATTTTATATGTTCCTCATGACGTACATTGTTTATTTTATATGTTCCTCATGGTGTACATTGTTTATTTTATATGTCTTCATGATGTACATTGTTTATTTTATATGCTCCTTGGGATGTAGATTGTTTATTTTATATGTTCCTCATGACGTACATTGTTTATTTTATATGTTCCTCAGGATGTACATTGTTTATTTTATATGTCTTCATGATGTACATTGTTTATTTTATATGCTCCTTGGGATGTAGATTGTTTATTTTATATGTCTTCATGATGTACATTGTTTATTTTATATGCTCCTTGGGATGTAGATTGTTTATTTTATATGTCTTCATGATGTACATTGTTTATTTTATATGCTCCTTGGGATGTAGATTGTTTATTTTATATGTTCCTCATGACATACATTGTTTATTTTATATGTTCCTCAGGATATACATTGTTTATTTTATATGCAGGATGTACATTGTTAATTTATTTATTTATCATTTGTTAAACAGGAATGTCTGACTTGGAACAAACCCAATTTTCAGTGGAGGCCCGGGGAGAAATGCTCCAGATGCATGTCTTTGTAATGAAGGAGGAAACCCACAGGAATGCAAGGAGGACATGCAGACTCCACACACAAGGCAACCCAGCCGAGAATCAAATCAGAGAACCTCTTGCTGTGTGGCAACAACGCTACAGCTGAAGCACTGCGCCATCATTTATTTTACATGTTCCTCAGGATGTACATTGTTTATTTTATATGTTCCTCAGGATGTACATTGTTTATTTTATATGTTTTCATGATGTACATTGTTTATTTTATATGTTCCTCAGGATGTACATTGTTTATTTTATATGTTTTCATGATGTACATTGTTTATTTTATATGCTCCTTAGGATGTACATTGTTAAGGATGCACATTGTTTATTTTATATGTTCCTCAGGATGCACATTGTTTATTTTATACGCCTTCATGATGTACATTGTTTATTTTATATGTTTCATGATGTACATTGTTTATTTTATATGCTCCTTAGGATGTACATTGTTAAGAATGCACATTGTTTATTTTTTATGTTCCTCAGGATGTACATTGTTTATTTTATATATTTTCATGATGTACATTGTTTATTTTATATGCTCCTTAGGATGTACATTGTTAATGATGCACATTGTTTATTTTATATGTTCCTCAGGATGTACATTGTTTATTTTATATGCCTTCATGATGTACATTGTTTATTTTATATGTTCCTCAGGATGTACACTGTTTATTTTACATACTCCTCATGATGTACATTGTTTATTTTATATGTTCCTCATGACATAAAATATTAGTGTTGTGATTTAGGCAAAGGCCACTTATTTCTTACAAACCCTTTAATAATTATGAGTAGCATCAGTAGCTAATGTATTATCCTGTCTTCAGTAATAATGTTTTATATTTTCCAGTGCCCTGCAATAAACACATCACAATGAATGACTTTTGACAACCTTTATTAAACTTCCATAAACATAACTTTGTCAACCAATATTTATTAATTACAACTGAACCATACTATAGTCAGTATTAACCACAACATAAAAATCCATGTAATGTCAACCAGGATAGCGTGACCTTGCTCATCCTAACCCAGTAAGCAGCGTCCTTACCTCCGCTCACTTATTTTACTTATCAGGCAGTGTCCAATCACTCACTTTCATTTCCCAACCCATTGAAATGAACATGCTAAAATGTGACTCATCTAGTTACACTTGCATAAAACACCTTAAGACCCTCTCTACTCTTACTTCTCCCAATCATACCTCGTTCCCATTTAACCCTTTCATCTCCCCCTACCCTCGTAATTCCCACTACTATATTTATCTAATCCCACTCAGAAGATGTCGTTGGACAAATTGGTTTGTTACTGAACCTCATTTGTCCCAGTGCCCTTCAATAAACACATCACACCGAATGATGTTTGACAACCTTTATTAAACTTCCATAAACATAACACTGTCAACCAATATTTATTAATTACAACTGAACCATAGTATATTATTAAAACCACTTTCAGAAAATGAAGAAAAATACCACTAAAGACCAGGAACCAAAACCTCCAGCACAGTTTCTTTTATTCACGCAGCAGATAAATCTTGTAGCAGCAAAACAATCTCTCTTAGCACTTCGGCTAGAACACAGCCTTTACAGAGTTTGAACCATAGTATAGTTGATATTAATCACAACATAAGCATCTGTGTAATGTCAACCAGGACAGCATGACCTCGCTCATCCTGACCCAGTAAGCAGCATCCAAAACTCCACTCACTTATTTTACTTATGAAGCAGCGTTCCACGACTCACTTCATTTACCATTTATTGAATTACACCTCCAACCAAATAAGCAGCATCCTTACCTCCGCTCAATTATTTTACTTATGCAAGGCAAAAGCATTAAATGACCAAAATAGCTTCTGCTGACCAGTGAACCAATGACTTTAATGACTTCAATACATCCATAAAGCCAATACCCCCCCGATCTATATCCCAGTGAGACTCCATTTCTGCAACAACCCCTGCAACACAACTTATCTTGTCAATAGCCACAGTCTCCCAGTCTTCCAAGTATCACTTACCCCAGCCCTTCAAAGATACAAACCACCGGCCATGATTTAGTAAAATGACATAACATTGCCACCTGTGTAGCCATACTAATCAGAGCCATCTCCACGTTTGTCCCAAAGTATCACCCATAAAAATTTTATTTATTTATTTATTTTTTAAATCAAAGAAGTCACAGGCTACATCCACTAGGAATAAAGACACAACACACACCACAATGTCTTGCTTAAAACTTCCCACTCTTGCATTAGCAGAAACCTGTTCCTCACCCATACCCAATACATACACATACCTTGCCATGCTCTGTCTAACCCATCCCTAACCCTGAAACAGCAGAAATGAGTGAACCAACTCCAAGACAGCAGCAATAGTCCAAATAAAAGAATTTATTTAGCACTTTCATCTTTATTGTACACAGACTTCTTCAGAATGAATTAAAAGCTTTGGTGTCATCATGTAAATACACAGCTCGAAGTCATAATTGGTTAACACACAGTAGTCCCCACCCGTGCTACAAAGTTTTAAAACTAGGTTAACCTTCTGGCAATACAAAGCACAGTAACCTTACATACAAATAAAACTGTTACATGACCATTATATTAAATACATGGATTTAAGTTTTAAAAAGGGGGAAACTGTTATTTTATCATTCAAACCAGGAAAATTTGTAGAATTTAACCTGACCTGCAATTTCATCTCAATAAATTTCAAGTATTCATCTATTGGACCCTCTCTTTGTCCCAGGTCTACATGATCTATAACTGAAAACTTGAATAAGTGGTCAGGAAATTCTTGTATATGCCTATATAAAGCATTATTTACATTTTTGTTGGCTATGTCATAACAATGTTGGTAAATTCTGTGTTTGATGGCCCCCTTGGTTTTCCCAACATAGAAGCCATCGCAGGCCTGGAAAAAAAACAAGATATACTACCCCTTTAGAGTAACAATAATATTTTTTCTTTGGTCTAATTTTTCCAAGGTTCCTAACAGTGGCACCTCCTGTGTCCAACATATGTCTACATTGGGAGCATCTACCACATTTATAACTTCCTCCAGTCTCATTCAGGGTGTTTGTCCTTTCCAATAATCCCTTAAAAGACACCTCTTTCTTGTAGACTATCTTCTGTGTCATACCTAAGGTAGTAGCCACCCCTGGGTCCAGAATAAAAATATACCAGTGCCTATAAATGATGTCTCTAATGTCGTAAAAGTCTGTATTGTATGGCAG
The DNA here is from genome assembly GCF_019279795.1 of Protopterus annectens. NCBI lineage: Eukaryota > Metazoa > Chordata > Ceratodontiformes > Protopteridae > Protopterus > Protopterus annectens. Next base: position 113,632,320 of record NC_056735.1, on the reverse strand, counting down.
TACCATCACTCTTCCAAACCCAGTTTCAGTCATGCTGTCCCTTCCTTCCAATACGTTGAGATCAGTGCTCATCAAGCTGTGGTACACACCCTCCCTATTCTTGAATTTTACTTCATCCATGATGTTCTTAATAAATACTTCAGGGTAACCTCTCTGAACCAACATACCCTTTGGCACTGTACATTCACTTAAAATTTCATCCCAGCTGGATATCATCCCAGCCAATCTGACTTATTGACCCTATGCCTGTGCTTTCTTCTGGTGGATGGGGTGTCAGCTGCTGAAATGTAGCAAAGAGTTAGAATAAGTAGGTTTTCTATATAACAAGGATGAAAAAAGTTTATGGTCATAGTCCTTTTTAATTTTAACATGTAAATAATTCAATCTATCCTTGTCAACTACCATAGGTACAAAAAGGTGGTTGTATTGTTTATGAATTCAAAAAAATGCTTTCATTTTTTCCATCCCATCCTTCCAAAATAATACAATATCATCCAAATAGCATCGGTACAGTGCCCAGGATTCTCTGTAAATGGAACCAAGGATATAAAGATTCTCCCATTGGGACAACACAATATTTGCAAATACTGGGGTGCAGCAAGCCCCCATTGCTACCCCTTGTGTTTGCCTAAAAAGTTGCCCCTCAAAGACCAAAACATTGTTTTCTAACACCATTTCCATGCCATGTTCTTAAAGTACCTGAAGACTTATAGTCAAAGTCAGTGTTAGTGACCAAATAGTCAGAGAACCACTCTAACCCCTGTTTGTGTGGTATAACAGAGAATAAGTCACATATGTCAACAGTGACCATCAATAACTCATCATCATAAAGTTCCTTTCTTATTTTAGACAAAAAGTCCCAAGAATCTTTAAATAAGTAAGGCCTTGTGTCCAAAACATGCTTCACTTTGGAAACAATAAACTTTGCTATAGAGAAGGTCTTCAATGCTTTAGCATCAACTACTGGATGAAGTGGGGATCTGGTTGATACTAATCACAACATAAACATCTGTGTAATGTCAACCAGGACAGCGTGACCTCATTCATCCTGACCCAGTAAGCAGTGTCCTTACCTCCACTCGCTTATTTTACTTATGCAAGGAAAAAGCATCAAATGACCAGACTAGCTTCTGCTGACCAGTGAACCACTAACCTTAATGACTTTAATACATCCATAAAGCCAATATACTCCCGATCTGTAACCAAGTGAGCCTCCATTGCTGCAATAACCCCTGTAACACAACTTATCTTGTCAATAGCCACAGTCTCCCAGTCTTCCCAGTATCACTTACCCCAGCCCTTCAGAGATACAAACCACCAGCCAACATTTAGTAAAATGACATAACATTGCCACCTGTGTAACCATACTAATCAGAGCCATCTCCACGTTTGTCCCAAAATATCACCCATAAAGATTTTATTTTTTTTTAAATCAAAGAAGTCATGGGCTACATCCATTAGGAATAAAAACACAACACACACCACAATGCCTTGCTTAAAACTTCCCACTCTTGCATTAGCGGAAACCTGTTCCTCACCCATACCCAAAACATACACATACCTTGCCATGCTCTGTCTAACCCATCCATAGCCTTAAAAGGGGGTCCAGATCACATACATCTTTCTGATTGCCCATCTGCTAAAGACAAATCCAGTAAAAAACAGTGATGCTCTCTCAAAGTCCCACCAACCACTGACCATCCCATCTGCATAGCCTTTCCAACAGAAAACTGAAACCCAACTACCATGCCCACAAAATCTGACCCGACATCACATTGTCGCAACTCCACCTTCCCCATAAACAACCCAAAACTCCCCTGAAACAATCCCGGACCCTACTCTACTCTGCCCCTGACATATCTCAGCCTCACTAGCCTCCACACTGCTCTCAGACTACACCAACTGTGACAGGCCTTAAAGAGCACCTAATAAAGTTAGTTTACCTGCGACCTTATTGCACAGCACTCCAGTGACCAGCACATCCAAACCAGCAGAATCCATCACCTTCCAAATCCACTTCCTGCAGGCCACTGACTGCTGCCCCTGCTGTGCTCCCCCATCTGGAAAAGAAAAGAAAGCTGTAAATTCGATGTACATACAAAACTTCTTAATGACAACATTAGACGCTGACAAGGGCCTACCTTGCTCATCAACCAAACCATTAACTCACCTCCCTTATCCGCAATAACCCGGCACCACCATATCCCTCAGCACATCTTTTCGCAGCAGCAAAAGACGGTCTTATGCCCCAAGCAGCAAAAACTAAGTCCATGCATTTACACATTGCGGATGATAGATAATTTAAATATCAAATACTTGGGTCACCTTAGTCTTGTTCTCACACAATCACTCTTACCCAAATTAAAAAATTAAGAAAAAATACACCTTCACCTGTTAGAGTGCGACCTTGTTACCTTCCCATATCCTGCTTTGTTCTACCAGAGCTATAACAGCAACATGAACACCACCATGAAACTTAGGACATTTAACACGAACACCACCATGAAACTTAGAATTCCAACAGGACGATGTGCCCAAAATGACTCCAAACCAAATAAACCACAGGCACAAAATCAGAGAACCAGCTATCACGAATGATCACACAATGAAGCTGAAGGAAAAATACTTTATTAACGTTGTAAAAAACAAATTACGTTTTCGTTCATGTAATTTGTTTTTTACAATGTTAATAAAGTATTTTCCCTTGGGCTTCATTGTTTGATCATTCATGACAGCTGTTTCTCTGATTTTGCACCATGAAACTTAGGACATTTAACACGAACACCACCATGAAACTTAGGACATTTAACACGAACACCACCATGAAACTTAGGACATTTAACACGAACACCACCATGAAACTTAGGACATTTAACATGAACACCAACATGAAACTTAGGACATTTAAAACAAGGCATAACATACCTCCATAACATACTCATATTTGTCCAGTGAACTACACCTTCAACTGTTAGAGTGCGACCTTGTTACCTTCCCAAATCCTGCTTTGTTTTACCAGAGCTGTAACAGCAACATGAACACCAACACGAAACTTAAGACATTTAACATGAACGCCACCATGAAACTTAGGACATTTAAAACAAGGCATAACATACCTCCATATCATACTCATATTTGTCCAGTGAACCTCATCGAGAAAATGTTCTCATTTGGGGTCATAAAAGTTCAGGTGCCATAAAGTTCCACCTCAAAAGTCCTTCGCATATTCCATGTTAACGCTTTAACTGATATCCATAATAAATATTTCATTCAAAGTCGTATGCTATAAGTAATCGCATTTTAACCACCTATGCTTTCTAGTTAAGTTGCTAGTGAACCATCAGGAAATCTTCAACCTTTACCCATTAGCTCCACTGTCTTCAGGAAACTCCTACAAGACATGAAGGTTAAACCCATCTGCCAATATTCTCTAAATTCAAGCCACCACCTTCCAGAACCCCCACTGTATAAAACAGACCAAAGTTATGAGGCCAAAAGGCTGTACATTCTCTGAGCAAAGAGCAGCTTAAATGTTTCCTTCCTCAAGGATGCCAAAACAGCCATAGGATCTTCAATGACCATACCATACGCTCTCATCCCTGTCCCTCTCCTCTGTGAAGTCATGAAGGATAACTGAAATGCCTGGCAGGTAATCCTCCCAGCCAATCTGCATTCTCAGTGAAACATATCCTCCCACCATCCATTCAGTAATCTATCCATATATGCCCATTCCCTCCACTAACACCTAATGAAACTTGTCACCAGTGCCCCCATCAATGGATTGTTGTTTCCTGCAGAACCACTATGACATGCTGATTTGGCAGACCACTGACTATGTGTTTATACCTCTGAAAATTCACTTAATGACTCCCCACTACAGTAAACGCTTCCCTACTGCTGTCAGTTTGCGCAGTCATTAGTGCTCAGACTCAGTCCCAACTGTAATGGCACAATCAACCCTTAATCAGTGGTTCATAATTACTCAATGTTCCCTGTAATGGAGCATGCATGTGGGCACTGAGCTAGGGGGGGGCACCTAACATGCCCATGTGTAACACTGCTAGTTTGACTCCTACCCATATAAATCTCCTTCACCTTTCCCTTTGTCATTATTTATTCATTTATCTTCCCCCCTCCTTTCCCCTTCTTCCTTCAACTAATGCAAACTGCTCACCCTTGCTTTCAAAACATCCCCCACCCCATAATGGTCAACACTATAGAAAAGCAAAGAGAACACCAACACCTACAGCAAGTAAACAATACATATCCACAGGACATACCTCTTAACCTGTCAGTCATATCCACAGGACATACCTCTTAACCTGTCAGTCATATCCACAGGACATACTTCTTAACCTGTCAGTGCAAAATTCTGAACAACAGCAAAAATACGTGTGACAAAGGCACCAAGAACTAAGAAAGGCTCAAAAACAGGGGTAGCTTTTGTATATTGCTCTTACAAACTTAGAAAGTCAGTAGCATAACAGGTGCTGCAATAACCTGAATTTTCTGCAGGGTATGAAGTCTGAAACTCAAATGTCTATCAAACTCTAAATTCAGTCTGCAATGGTTTGCCAGTAATTTGCCAGAAAACTACAATATATGAAAAACTAACCAAAATATGAGGCAAATCTGGGCATGCTGCAAAATCTGTACTGTTTGAACCCCAAATGATTTGCCACCTAGACTGAAAAAGCCAGATATCCCTCAACCCTTCAGTGCAAGAAATCCAGACAAAATATGAAACAGGGAAAGAAAAGGTCAAACTAAGGACCCATAACAAACATTGTCCCATAACTTAGAAAGCTGGCAAAGGAACCAGAACAAAAACATGCATCCTGACCATTAGTTATGAGCTCCGACTACATGAAGACTGAAATTCAAATGCACAATCTGACCTCGTAACCTCAGTCTTCCAACCAGCCCCCACCCCCCAGCTCTACAAACAAAATGACAAAGCTTGCTGAATTGGAAGACAAAGGCCCAACAATAGGGACAAACTCATCTGGCAAACTCTGGGCTATTAATTATTGTTGTTTTTTGTTTTTTTTTTTTGCAGCCTGTAAGATTTGCCACCAATTTACCACAAACCACAACTTTATAAAGTTGGACCAATTACCGGAATGCTTGAACGGCATATTATCCACTGGAAAAGCTGTCCTGCTTAGAGGAATGCTACACTTTATGTGATACTTGCCATCATACCACTCTGTGCAGGGTGCAACTGTTAATAAAATAAATCTAAGCACATGAAAAGTCACTTGCGGCTTAGCTGGAACCCCCCACCACAGGAAATGCTACGGAGTCCCTTCCTAGCAAAGTAGTCATTAATGGAGGTAGGAGGCTAGAAAAGAAGAAAAGGAGGATCATTCTACATACTAACGGAATAAACACCTAACACGCCCCTACCTTCCAGCTAAAGGTGTTTTTTTTTGCTACTCACCAATGCACATGCCACTGCCACTCTCAACAGCCTGACCACTCCCACTTTCCATGCTGACTTATTTGATTGTGAAACAACACACCCTCACACTTTACATTTTGAACCAAACCAGCATGCCCTGGCCACGTGATGACACATAACTCAGCCAGCCCTCCCGACATCAGTAATACCTGAACACAAAGCTCCCTGCATTGAGAATCACCACTCCTTCAGACATACAAAAAGAACATTCAACCTATAATTTAAAGAAAATAGAAATTGTCTCATCCATTGAGACTCCAAGTAACAAGCCTCGTACCATGACATGGCCTCAACCGACGTCACCACCCCCCAAGCCATCTCACTGCCATATGAATGTGCATAACTGCCTCAGTAAGGTATCGCTGCCAACATACCATCCAATGGGAGTGGAACAATACACCACCATGGAATATAAAGCAGTTAACCATAGTATTTAACTTGTAAATCCTTCTAACCTGAAAAATCTGTCTAAATTGTTAAAACGCTTCACTCCTGCTCACAAATCAGAGGCAACCCGTATTTCTCCTTAATAATTAATGTCCTTGCATATACAGCTGATGTTATTTTTGATATCTGCTGTTATTTTATCTGTGTGTCATGAGCTTATCTCCCGGGCCTCTACTGAAAATGGACATGTATCCAGTTAGACTAGCCCGGTCAACAAATGTAAAATAAAAATAAATAAATAAACAATAAGAAAAGCAGGCTTTCTGCAAAACATGCACCCCATTCAACAGGGAAATGCTCCTTCTATGATGGCACATGTCTGGCAACATACAATTGAATCTACTGCTTCCCAGCCCATGGACAACTGGGGAAACTGCTGTTCCTGCCAAAACACATGCCACCAATGAACAAAGCACACCAGACAGGCCACCTACAAATTCTAACTACTATCCAACATGCTTATTACAAGTACCAAAGAAACTCTAGCCCATGCACATGTTATTAACGTCTGATATGTTACTGCACTGTTCATAGTCAGTATCGCATACATGTTCAAAAGAAACTCTAGCTCATGCGATATGTTACTGCACTGTTCATAGTCAGTATCGCATACATGTTCAAAAGAAACTCTAGCTCATGCACGTGTTATTAACGTCTGATATGTTACTGCACTGTTCATAGTCAGTATCGCATACATGTTCACACACTGATGTATAGTATGTACATTAATATATTACTTCCACACAAGTAGTCACTGTCACACCTGTGTTCATATACTGTGTGGACTTCTGGAATATCACTGTAGTATCCATAGTCGGTGTTATATACATGCTTACATTTGGGTATACAGACTGCACCTGATACATTACCATATCTGTAGTCAGTATCACACATGGATTTATACATGGTGTATACTTATGAAATAGTGCTGCACTATTCATAGTCACTATTACATACATGTATGCATGCTGGTATACAGATGAACACTGATACATCAATATCTTACCCAAAGTCATAGTCATATATGTATTCATATACTGCATGGACATAGTGTCACACACATTACTTACAGGCGTACACTGATATATTATTGCCTTATCCACAGTCAGGCTCACATGTGTGTTACAGTCGGTGTCATATGTGTGTTCATGCTTTGTATGGACTTGTGGAATATTACTTCAGTGCTCACAGTCATTGTTAATGCAGTAATATATTACTGCAATACCCAGAGTCAGTGTTACATGTATGTTCATGCACTGTATGGGCTTCTGACATATTTCTGCAGTACCAGTATTTAGTTTCACATGTGTATTGATATACTGCTACAGTGTTACTGTCAGTGTCACATACATATTTACATTCTGACATGCTGCACTCACTGTAATGCATTCTGCCATAACCATAATCAGAGTCACACAATTTCTTTACTGTTCATACGTCTGATATATTGACACACTATATGCAGTCAATGTCACGTGTCCATGTAACTGTAATTAATGTCATAGATGCACTTCTTCAATAGGTTGTCCTTACAATGACTGAACTTTGTTCAGCAGGTACACATTACTCAAGTATCAGTGTATCTTTGTAAATATTATTGGCTTGGCAGGTTCTCACCTCTAACAAGCCTTCCATGATGGCTGATAAATCTCTGGGAAATTGATTGTTATGATGGGGCAGTACACTGGCTGAACATGAGCTATTCAATATTACTGAACGGATTTCTCCAGGAAATAAAACCTCTCCTTCTTTTGTCAATATCACAGAACTACCACAAATGCAATGAGCTTTATATACCATTTAGGAGGGATGTGACATTGTCACATGATAAGAGACTCCATCTTTTGTTTCTTCTATGTATGATCATGTAAATTAAAAAATGTCACATCCCTGCATTTAAAATCTACATTGTGTGATTCTCACAATTATTAGACATATATTTAAAATGATTTATAACAGAAGTCATCCATAAAATTATACTAGATTTCTGAATGCATCCTTTTATTGTTATATATTTACATTTTTCTTTAACCTTTGCAGTTTTTATTGGAGCTGATGTGGCTCTTAGGAAACCCACCATGAGTTCATCACCTGTATAGCTCATGTGTTTCCTAGGGAAACTGATTGAATCCCTTATATCTATTTTCCCTTTTCAAATGCTGTGCTGAGGTTATTCATTCATATCACTCATTCCAATGCAGCAGTTCATCTCACTGTAGCCTCCTCATCTGAAAGTCAACACATATACACACACACACACACACACACACACACACACACACACACACACACACACACACACACACACACACACACACACACACACACACACACACACACACTTGCAGAAATATATGTGATGTATATGTAGTCGGGCATTTGAATACTGCAGATACACAATTGCGCATGTGAGCGCACACAAACACACACACAAACACAATCGCATAAATATATGTGATGTATTTGTACTTGGGCATTTGAATACTGCAGATACACAATCGCACATGCTCGCAAACACACACACGCACTCACACACACACACACACACACACACACACACACACACACACACACACACACACACACACACACACACATGCATAGTTACTGTATCCCATAAAATAAACTCTAGATGATACTGCAGGTGTTTTATCGAAGCAGTTAATTCACCGAGTTTTCTTCCCTTTGCAGGCTGTCAAAAATAATCCATTTATTTTTACGTGTCATATGGAATATGTAACCAGCATTCAGTGTTTGTCCAAATTAATGAAGTGCTGAAAGCTTATTCTGGGAGTCACACTGAAAGAACATTCAATCAGTACACAATTACATTTGAGATTCATTCTATCAGTTTTAGAAACAAGTGGATACTTTTTAAGATTTGCATCTCTTTATGGCTATTTTTGAATCACAGCCTAAACACACATTCCCCTTGGTACAAAGAATGAAAGGCTTTAGAAAGGAAATGTATGACTCACTAAAAGGAGGCTGAGGCTTTTTATTCCAGAAGAATGCATTTGTCTTATCTCATCAGAAATATATCACAGATATGTACAGTCTTTATCTCAGAGCACAAAGCTATTCCATCTGTTGCGAACTGTACAGACCCAACATTATTACTAAATAAAAACCAAGTACCACAACACTCACCATTACCTGAATATACTCTGAGTAAGGTTCCTTTGTATTTTAATGTGTTTGAAAGCAAACGTTTTAAGCCAAAATAGTATTTGTTTTGATTCACAGTGTTGTGATTTTATTTGGTTTGTTTTCGTTTCAGCTTTTGAAATCCAAGATCTGATAATGTGAATATCTACACTACGAAAAACAAAACTGAGATTCAGATATAATAACATTCAATTTTGGAAGTCACTACTACACATTTCAAGATTTTTTTTTTGTGGGGGGGGGAGTCACACTTTCCTTGTAAATATACATGTATGTGTATATATACATCTCTCTCTCTCTCTCTCATCTCTCTTTCTCTCTCTCTCTCTCTCTATATATATATATATATATATATATATATATATATATATATATACACATATATGTATATATGGATTTACTTTGAATTAACGAATCCTATAATGTCAAACTTCAGAATACTGAGACCAGAACAATGAAATACCAAAATACTGTAAGTGCAGAAAACTGAACTTTAGAATGCCAAAAAGTTGATCAGGTGAGGTGTTCTCTAGGTGTACAAATGGGAAGTGTAGTGTTTGTAGTTTTAAAGAATCTTATTGCAGTGTGCTGACTTGTAGTTCGAATATTAATGGGAAGTTGTAAAATGGCCCAGTGTGTCTTTAAGGAATTGTAGTACATTTGTTTGGGAGTATAGAAGAGTTATATAGACTGCTTGTTTTGTTTCTTCAGACTTTATGGTAAGTTTGTATTATTTAAAAATAAATACAGGTTGTTGTAATGGGACTGTATGTGTTGTTGTGAAAGTTAGGTTTATAATGAAGGAATGTTTGTGTCTGTGTTCTGTTGTAGGGTACATACTGCGATGTCAGAGAGGTAGTATTCATGGACTGGTATGCGTTGCTGTGGAAGGCAGGTTTATATTGAAAAAAGTCAGATGTCTCAAATTTCCTTTGGTCAATATAGTGTGATCTCGGAGTTGGTATACTGAATTTGCAGGGAGTGAGGGGGGGGGCATAGCCCTCTACTAAAGTGCATGTTTCAGTAGTTTACATTGTTTCATGGTTTTGAAATTCGATATTGTGGGTTTCAGTTTTGTGCATTTTCAGTATTTTGTGATTTCGTCACTTTGATTTTGATATTGTGACTTTTGACAGTTTGGGATTCGTTATTTCAAAGTAGATCCATATATATATATATATATATATATATATATATATATATATATATATATATATCTGTAGTCTACTTTCTTGCACATGTGCCCAAACCACCAAAATACAGTAGAACTGGTCACACCATTGTTTTTTTCACCTTTTCAGCTTCTTTGGCATTCTTTTGTCACACACTGCTTATGACACTGTGTACCAGTTGCGTGCAACTCACTGATTCTAGGTTTGAATTCATCTTTCCTTCTCCTCAACCACCTTCCTCTTAGATGCTTGAAACTGCTAACTGGTTCAATGATTTTCCCATCTATCTTAATTTTCATCTTCTTCTTGTTGTGTCTTTCGGCTTTTCCCGGTTAGGGGTCACCACAGTGGAACTCTGGTCTGCTAATGATTGGCAGTAGATTTTTATGTGCCGAGTTGCCGGCCCTGATGCACAACCTTCAATGAAGGTATGCCCATTCACGCATGTCTCCTCACAGAAGGCGCTCTAGCTGAGAATCGAACAGGACAACGTCTTACTGTGAGGCGACAACGCTACCGTAGTTAATTTTCATCTTCTTCTGATTTCCACTATTTGCTGCCACGATAACTGTTTAGCTTGAGGTCCCCTAGCATTTGATGAAATTTCTGTCGAGTCTGCTTGGAATGCCACATTGTCTGCACACAGCAGCTTTGTTGATCCGTTGGCAGTGCTTGTTAATGTAGTCCATCACCACTGTCAGCAGCAACGAGATCAGAGTTGCACCCTAATGCACAGGCTGGACCTCTCAATTTCTTAGCAGAAGAATTTGGGACAAGGACAAACATAATGGGTGGGAAAAGGACAAAAAATAGACAATTTTTAAATATTGCTGTTACAAACATTGAAAGTTGATAGAATGGCATGTTTAGCACTAGCATATAGTTTCTGAAGAGTTTGACATCTGAAACTCAAATGCCTTCCATTATTTCATGACATAAATCCTCAACAGTTCATCAGAAAACCACAGATTTTATGACGAATAGGCCAAAAATGTGAGATCTGGACATTCTGTGAAAATCTGGACAAGTGAGAGGTATGGCACCTGCTCACACACTGGGAGCCCCTCTGTGAGTCAGAAGACTGTTCATACTTGTGTAATTTGTGTCCCTGTACATAGCCTACACTAACTCTCAATGTCTTAGAGCAGGAAATCTGGACAAATCCATAAATAAAAGTGGGACAAAGGTCGGAAAATTGGACATTTTTTAAATATAGCTCTTACAAACTTAGAAAGCTGATAGAATAACAGGTTTTGCATTCGTGTGAATTTTCTGAAGGGTATGAAATGTGAAACTCAAATGTCTATCATTATTTTCTAACTTCATTATTTAATGATTTACCACTAATTTGCCAGAAAAATGGACCAAAAATATGAGGCAAAAATCTGGGCATTCTGCGAAAATCTGTACAGTTCAGAGGTATGGGTATGACAGGAGTTTGATACCTCTGTACTGTCCATAGTCATGAATGTCACATTTGCTCATATACACTAGCACTACAATTCTTATTTCCTGGTCATTTTGGATATACCATCGTCTCCCTACTGCTATGAGTATCCTCATGTGCCATTTCTTCTCTAACTGACTCAACATCTTGATCATAATTGCCCTGACTTCATCTGAGCCGGTTGTGTTCCCTGACTTTATTTTCTTTATGCTGCTCTCTCTACTTCTACGGTGGGTTCTTCCTCTTTCGTTGTAGGGCTTATACTGGGAATTATGTCTTCTGTGGAGATCTTTTCCTTCAGAAAGTGCTGGAAGTGCTTCTTCAGTCTTCCTTTGATGTCTTGTGGAATGCTGAGCAGGTTGGTGCTGGAATCCCTTGTGAAAGGTGCCTTAAGACTATCTTCTTTATCTTTCTGTATTTGCTTAGAATCTGATAGAGGTTTCTTTGTGCCATGTGCTGAGTCACTTTACAGAATCTGGTAGAGTAGGTCTGACACCTTGTTCTTTATAATTACAATTGCTCTGTTAGCCTCTTTGTTAGCTAACCAGTATTCCTTCTTAGCCTTCTCTATCTTTTCTATCTCCCACTTTTTTCTGCACTCCTTTCTTTTGAAAACTTCCTAGACTTCTGCACACCACCACCATCTTTCTTTATGTACCTTATTCCTATACCAGATACTGCTGTATATTTGTTCTATTGTCCTCACACCAGCTGTTTTCAGATACTGACATTCTTTTTTGACTGCGCTTATTTCCTCTTCTTCCTGCGGTACTAGAGCCCTGAGAATTTCCTTGAATTCCTGTGTTTTCTCTTCATTCAAATTTCAGTTGTTCAGCATAGGCTCTTTTGTTCTTAGAATCTTCTTTGTCCACTGCTTGCAGGTGATTGCAGCCACTGGCTCTTTATTTGGTGGGTCAGCTGTTTCACGGGGATGACACTGCAATCTCTGCTTCTTCCCCAGAGCCATTAAATTACTAGGAGGAAGTCTACCTGTGTTGCATGTTAGACACTCTTGTATGTGATCTTGTGACTGTCTCTGTTAGTGAATCATGCAACCATCAAGTCATTTACCAGACTGAAATCTAGAATTGCCTCTTTTTCTTTATTCTTATTGCCCCATCCATGCTGACCAAAGCAGCCATCATTATTTCTTCTATCTGCCCTGATATGAACATTCAGGTCCTTCACTATCAATGCCATCTCATGTTGTCCCGCTTTGTGTAGCAGGTCTTAGTACTGCTACCTGAATGCACTTTCTCCTCAGTATCACACCCCTACTGTGGGGCATAGGCTGAGATCATGAGTACTGTCGTATGCTTACAAAGAAGTTGAATTGCCATGAGTCTGTCACTATCCTGTCTTTAGAATACTATTCCTCACCATAATGTCCACACCATTTCAAATCTGTCCTTCATTTGTGTAGCGAACTCTGCATTTGTACTGTCTCTGCTGCACTTCCCTTCCATCATGTCCCCTGAACATGCAGGATGTCCAGCCTTCTTGTTATCATCATGTCATTCACTTCCAAGCTGCCTTCTGTCAATGAACCTACATTGCGTGGAGCAATTCTTAATTCATGTTTGGTGGATTGATTTGTTTTACATCCAGGTTTCATTTAACAGAGCTATCATAGGCAAGCCAGTCTGGGCAACTGGACACAGGTCAGGCAGTAGCTTATTGGGTTTTATGGCGAGTTAGTAGCTTATTGATCCAGGGCTGCTGGGCTTTCTAGTTGGCGGTGATTGGCAAATGGAGGGACACATAGACCCTACCACCATTAGCACTGGACCTTGGCATACATTAGAGTATGTCAGCTTTCAATTCACTTATCACTAGCAAATACACATGCCCAATTTTGATCAACATTAATCAACATGACCAAACCACCTAGAGCCAATTTATACCAGAGACTGGCTAGCCTTAACATGGCATACAGTCTGTGATCTGTGCTCCCCTGTATAGAGGGTACTGTGTCTAACAGCTGATGCCTAATAAGGTTGGTCTACACAACTGTTCCCCAGCTAGGCACCACATGACTCCATTCAAGTTTTGGGGAGACTCTGTTGGCATATATCTCAGGCTTAAAGGGAAGATATCCAATTTGTTTGTAAGAGATGAGAGCAACCCCACACAGACATGGGAAGAACATGCAAACATATATATTATATCTATATCTATCTATATATATATATATATATATATATATATATATATATATATATATATATATATATATACATACACACACACACACACACACACAACACACACACACATATAAAATGGCCTCAGTTCAGATGATACAACCATGGAGTTGATTACTGGGGTGAGATCCACATTGCTGTGGTAGGAAATATACATTTGAACCTGTGTGTGTGTGTGTGTGTGTGTGTGTGTGTGTGTGTGTGTGTGTGTGTGTGTGTGTGTGTGTGTGTGTGCGCGTGTGTGTGTGTGTGTGTGTGTGTGTGTGTGTGTGTGTGTGTGTGTGTGTGTGTGTGTGTGTGTGTGTGTGTGTGTGTTTGAAAACAGTTTTTAAAAAAACATTCTGTAACTCATGCAGAAAACCTTAAGCAACTCACCACTTATGTTTAGAGGCCAATTTCTCCCCATCCTGATCCTCTAGATGTCTCTACTGTTCCCCACAGACCATTATAGTCTCTCAGGAAGAGTGCAGTACAGGAACTTGCCAAGTGCAGTCCAGGAGCATGTTAGAGTGCAGTACAGGTAGACGTTAGAGTGCAGTACAGGTAGACATTAGAATGCATACAGGTAGATGTCAGAGTGCAGTACAGGTACACATTAGAATGCACTACAGGTACATGTCAGAGTGCAGTACAGGTAGACGTAGAGTACAGTACAGGTAGACATTACAGTGCAGTACAGGTAGATGTTACAGTACAGTACAGGTAGACAATACAGTACAGTACAGGTAGATATTACAGTGCAGTACAGGTAGACATTAGAATTCAGTACAGGTAGATGTCAGAGTGCAGTACAGGTAGACTTAGAGTACAGTACAGGTAGACATTACAGTGCAGTACAGGTAGACATTACAGTGCAGTACAGGTAGATGTTAGAGTGCAGTACAGGTAGATGTCAGAGTGCATTACAGGTAGACTTAGAGTACAGTACAGGTAGACATTACAGTGCAGTACAAGTAGATGGAGTACAGTACAGGTAGATGTTAGAGTAAAGTACAGGTAGATGTAAGAGTACAGTACAGTACAGGTAGCTGTAAGAGTACAGTACAGGTAGATGTTAAAGAACAGTAAAGGTAGATGTTAGACTGCAATACAGGTAGACATTAGAATGCAGTACAGGTAGATGCCAGAGTGCAGTACAGGTAGACGTAGAGTACAGTACAGGTAGAAATGACTACAGGCAGACGTTACAGTGCAGTACAGGTAGACATTACAGTGCAGTACAGGTAGCTATTAGAATGTAGTACAGGTAGATGTCAGAGTGCAGTACAAGGTAGACAGAGTACAGTGCAGATAGGCATTGCAGTGCAGTACAGGTAAATGTTAGAGTGCAGTACGGGTAGACATTACAGTGCAGTACAAGTAGACAGAGTTCAGTACAGGTAGATGTTAGAGTAAAGTACAGGTAGATGTAAGAGTACAGTACAAATAGATGTTAAAGAACAGTACAGGTAGATGTTAGAGTTCAGTATAGGTAGATATTAAGTGCAGTACAGGTAGATGTTAGAGTAAAGTACAGGTACATGTAAGAGTACAGTACAGGTAGATGTAAGAGTACAGTACAGGTAGATGTAAGAGTACAGTACAGGTAGATGTTAAAGAACAGTACAGGTAGATGTTAGAGTTCAGTATAGGTAGATATTAAGTGCAGTACAGGTAGATGTTAGAGTAAAGTACAGGTAGATGTAAGAGTACAGTATAGGTAGATGTAAGAGTACAGTACAGGTAGATGTTAGAGTAAAGTACAGGTAGATGTAAGAGTACAGTACAGGTAGATGTAAGAGTACAGTACAGGTAGATGTTAAAGTACAGGTACATGTAAGAGTACAGTACAGGTAGCTATTAGAGTGTAGTACAGATTGATATTAAGTACAGTACAGGTAGATGTAAGAGTACAGTACAGGTAGATGTTAAAGAACAGTACAGGTAGATGTTAGAGTTCAGTATAGGTAGATATTAAGTGCAGTACAGGTAGATGTTAGAGTACAGTACAGGTAGATGTAAGAGTACAGTACAGGTAGACATGATCCTTTGATGCCCCTCCTCTCACCCACTCTGTCCCCATTAAAGCTGCATACTCTCTGCTGATGTTTTGTGCAGAAGCACAGACAGTTGTCAAGGTCTTCTTCTGTGTGATTAAAATCCACACTGAAGCCAACCTCTAATCTGCCAGGAATTGTTTCATTTGCACAATCCTCGGCCAGAAGCTTGCAAGTATCTTCTAAGCTTCTCGGGAGGACCAGTGCCAAAAGAGAAGAGAGAGAGAACCCCTAAGCAAGATGTCTGGTTTTGAAATCCATGCTGAGTTAAGATATTAGTCTGATTATATCTATCAGGAAGAATGTTTTGAAGGCGACTTTCTCCGTGGCATAGCCGACTTCCTTCCATGCCCTATTTTTTCCCCCAATCCTTCACTTCAAACACTAGCCAAAGCTTCTTCTCACTAGTGAGGTGACTTGCTATATCTCTAGGGCCAGTTCAGGCTGTCATTTTCAAGGCTACCTGAATCTGTCCTGCTGACACCAGCCATCTGTCAGATACTGTATCTGATCCCAACCATATGACATGCACATGGTGAGGCCATAAGATAGTTCCTCATAACCATATTGGCTAACCCAGAAAAAGTACATGTGTGTGTTTGCAATCCAGGCCAGACTACTGTAGGAACCATATCACGGTATTAGTTTTGCTTGTCTTAAGTATTTTCCTATGGATTGCTCCTTGTCTAGTTCCTCATTAAAGCACATTAAATAGTATTTACTATAGCCAACTTAGAGAGATTCAGTGTTTGTTTATTTGTTTATTTATTTATTTATGTATGTATGTATGTATGTATGTATGTATGTATTCATTTATTCACCTACCAAGTCAGTACAACTATAACATATGCAGTTGAGTATCAGGAAAAATAAAAACTATTATTAGAATGCCAAAATGAACTTCGTTGTTTCTTTCTTTTTGGTTGCATGTATTGACTGGAAATTTTCAGCTGGAAAGTCTCCATTTTCAATGAGTCCCAGGGCAAAAGGTCCAGAAACATGGTGCATAAAATCAGTAAATAGCAAGAACATCTTTTAGGAGAATATAAGGTACCGTACAACACTATTCAGAGCAGTGCCAAGACTATAACAGACAACAGAAATACAGATTAAATAATAATTGTAGTCAACAGAAATGCAGATTAAATAATAATTGTATATAGTGCAGGTTGCAAAAGTTATTTGAGAGGGAGAGATTAGATCTATGTGTCCAGGGTTTGATTCTTTCACCCTCCATTTGCCTACAGAGTAACTTCTAGCAAGTCACTACCAGTCACTTCTACCAAGCTCAGGATGAAATAGATCCACAGGGAGTAGTTCTCTACACTGATAAACAACTGCAAATAAATTAGTTATTAAATATATGTCAGTGATAAAAGACAGCAAATGAGTATAAACTATCCTAAGGGGGCATGCAAGAATTTATGAGCAAATTAAAATACGGACAGTTGAAACAGTGACCATGTTAAGCTCCAACCATATATACCAATACTGGCATAAACAGTGGTGTGATCCACAATAGTGCACTGTAGGAATTTAAGTACTGTGTTGTAAGCCAGTCTAAGCCTACACAGCAGAGGAAACTACACGTTAATTAGAAGATACACAGAATGTGGAAATAAGGCTTAGTTAATTAAGTACCTCTTGGCACGACTTCGCTCTAGAAAGCGTGCTTAACTTTTGGTTGGTTTTCAGCAGCAACATTATTTCATTTCTGTCAGACCTTAATTGACTGCCAGGTATGAAACCATCTATGGAAGTCAGTCCTTTCAACTGTCCCTATGTTGCAGGAATGTTGCTATGTTTAGGCCTGATTTAGAATGCCCCTATTTTTGGAGATATGTCCCTATTTTCAGGCTTAGTTTTTCCCTTCACATAATTTTCTGAATCCCCCTCATCACATGTGATTTCTGAAGTTGCCTTGTACATACAAAGCCACATTACATGACAAGCATAGTAGTGCTAACACAAATAGAAAGAAAGAGGATACCCATCTTACAACTCCCTTTCTCAAAGCAAAAATAAAGGACCTAAGAAAGTACAGTTTTGTGATACAGTTGATTAAAGTCTACAGATTGTCTCCTTGATGATGTGATTATATTGTTTGTAATTTTTGTCACACCCTGCTTTTTAATGTGTTTCTGAGTATCCCACATCCCTACTGTAAGTGGAAGAATTATGTGCTACTTAGTATTCAGATTTTATGCTAATTAGATGTCCAGATTTTTTTTATATGAATGTTTATATTTTTCAAGGGCCTTTGTTCCCATGTTCAATGTTTGCAGGCTGAGAGGTATAATCGACAAACTTCGCATTTCCTAGCCAGCGTGTGTCAAAGTCTCGTAGTCATGGGCATTACTGAGTGCATGTCATAAATAATATCAACTACATTTGTTGTGAGTTTTAAAATTACATTTTATGAAGAGTTTAGTTTTAAAAGTGCCAATAATCAGATAGTGTCAATGAATGAATTTTACTTGATGCCATTATGTAAAGTTCTACAATGACGCAGATATACAAACAATCTCTATTCTAAACAGCTTCAGAAAAATAACAAGCAGATGAAACATGGATAAGAAGCATGAGACTTGTGGCATCCTTTAATCATCAGGACAGTGAGACTTGTGGCATCCTTTAATCATCAGGACAGTGAGACTTGTGGCATCCTTTAATCATTAGGACAGTGAGACTTGTGGCATCCTTTAATCATTAGGACATTGCATTACTAAGTATGTCCAACAGCAGCCCCTAAATGGTGAGTCTGTGGTTCATTCATAAAGCTGGACAGCACAATCAACTTTAAGGTCCAGCTGACGGGAACATGCTTTTTTGAGACAAAAGCCATAATGGTGTCCAACATAAGGTATAGGAGGATAACTATGATCAACGCCATCTTATAATTAATGTCTAGAGTTGATCAAGGTCATCTCAGTGTCACTATCTGTTGAAAGACAGTTGAGTACACAGGTATGAGTGTTAAACTCCACATAAACTATGAATTATAAATAATACTCTCATGGTTTTCCACTCTAATAAATAAATAAGAGAGAGCTGCGGGGAGCTGCATCCTTTATTGGTTTCCATGAACCCGTTATTATACACTGTAGTATACAGGCCGATGTTGTTATGGGTGCATCTATCACTGCAATTACTGTGTTGCTTTGTTAAGGTCAGAAGGCACTGTTACTGCTTGATACTCCAGTAAAGGCAGTTACTGCTTGATACTCCAGTAAAGGCAATGTTACTGCTTGATACTCCAGTAAAGGCACTGTTACTGCTTGATACTCCAGTAAAGGCACTGTTACTGCTTGATACTCCAGTAAAGGCATTGTTACTGCTTGATACTCCAGTAAAGGCACTGTTACTGCTTGATACTCCAGTAAAGGCATTGTTACTGCTTTCATTCTTCAGTAATAGTATGGGATGCCATTAATGATTGCTGTTCTAACTAGCTGTGTTGGCGGAGCGGAATAATGCTCTGAATATGGCTGATGTGACCACAGTTCAGTTATCAGCTCCTGTGCCTGTTGGAGCTGACATGGGAACAAGAGGATTGAAGAAGATGAACCTGCTCACTTCTTCTGGGGGAATGGGTGGGTGCACATGCCCAGAATACTGTCTGCAGCAGAACTACATGTAGACCCCATGATCATGTGTCGGTACTGTCTGTATGGAGGAAGGGATCTGGCTACTTTTATTTATTTATTTATTTAGTCATTTGTTTATTTATTTATTTTATTTTGCTTTGGTTTACTGAGTTTGACTGGGTTTAGTAACAAAAAAAAACAAAACTTTTCAGTGGAGGGCCTGGGAGAAAAAGATGATGACTCACAGATGTGAAATACAGTGTGAGCCCCAACCTTCAGATGTTTACAGGCCGTGTATGGTAATGGTACAGCATATATCAAAACTTTCACCTCCTATACCATGCTGGCAGTGCCTACTCCTGGTCCCCCCTTACTAACACCCAGGAGAAGGACTGGGCTATAGGTCCCTCATTCTAGAGAAATAATTGGATCATTAGGGTGGACAGGGAGGACTGAGCTAAGTGGTCAAATAGAGGAGTCACATCAAAAAAGAAAAAAAAAAGAAAATATATATATATATATATATATATATATATATATATATATATTCAGAAGCTCAAAATACTGAAATCTCGAATTTCAGTATTTCAAGCCCAAGAAGCCGAATCCACATAATACCGAACGTTTAGAAGTATGAAATTCAAAACCTCGAATACCAGAGGTTTTGAATTTCACGCTTCGAAAGTTCCACTATGGTCATGTATTCAGGTAAGTGTGTGTGTGTGTGTGTGTGTGTGTGTGTGTGTGTGTGTGTTTTAAGAGGTTTGGGTAGGAGCTGTAGTGTGTGTCAGTGTGTTTTGTTGCTGTGATATGTGTGTGTGCAAAGAGAAAGTAGCTTGTGTGGTGGTGTTCTGTGTGTGTTTGTATGTAGTTCAACCTCAGAGTGAGAATATTTAAGTAGGGGGGGTGTGGGGTGAGCAGCCCCCAAATGGGGGTGCTGGGGGGCTTGCCCCTCTGCTTTCATGTAATAGAGTGATTGTGTGTGTTTGTGTGGTAGATGGTGTGTGTGTGTGTGTGTGTGTGTGTGTGTGTGTGTGTGTGTGTGTGTGTGTGTGTGTGTGTGTGTGTGCGTGTGTGTGTGTGTGAGTGTGTGTTTAGTAAAACCGCAAAATTCAAAACTTCCAGTATTCAAGGTTTTGAATTTCGTGGTTTTTAGTTTTCGTTGTTTTGTGGATTCCACTTCTTGGGCTCGAGATACTGAAATTCGAGATTTCAGTATTTCGAGCTTCTGAAGTGAATATATGTGTGTGTGTGTGTGTGTGTGTGTGTGTGTGTGTGTGTGTGTGTGTGATGAGGTGCCAATATTTGTTGTTGTTGTCCTACTTCAATAATATTACAGGGTGCCAGTAGCTGAAGTAATGCTGATCCTGCATTGTTAACATAATGAAGAACCGTTAAGCATCACTGCTGTCTCTCACCAACATCTGCTAACCACTGCTTTGATGTGTCATCTATATTATGGGGTATCATTAACTGCTACTGTTCTTCGTCACCATCATATAATACCAATAACTACTACATCAATGCTTTACCACTTTGATGCTTCATTTACATATTTGAGTGCCATTAATGTTTATTATACTGTTTAACTAACTTCATGGGTTTCCACTGACTACTGTTTTATTTATACAGTAAAACACAGCAAAAATATATCCCTAGGTTGAGGAAAAAGAATTGTCAGACAGGACTCTTTCAGAATGAATGTTTGCTCATAGTGGAAACACTACTATATATAATAGTAGGGTCTATATTATATCATTGAATGCTTAAAAAACTGAATGATGAATAATCAACCCCATGTAAGTGAAAGCTTACAATCTCAAAAGCTCAGAACAGCGATTTTTTTTCCAAGGGAAAAAAATCGCTGTTCCAAAAAAAAAAAATTGAAAAAATACATAAAGTGGGGGGCTTCACCCCCTACTTAAATATACCAACTCCAAGATCACACTACAGTGCCAAAAATGGCAAAGTAACGGAAGCGGCCAAGCAAATTATTTCCCTGGGAAAGAATTCGCTTAAAAGCCGCTTCGCTATTTTGCCTTTAAGTTGTTTTAAGTTCGACCAAAACACATTCGATAGAATGTGTCTTCGATCATCCACTAGGAACCCATAATAGTAACACAGGAATCAGTGATCTTAGCATACTTTAAGATCCCCTTTCACAAGGACAGCAGTATGGGTCAAAAGTAGAAAAAGGGCTTAAAGCCTGCCTAGGTGTTATCATGTGCTGCATAGAGGACTTCCACTTCTGGTTTAAGCAACGCTCAGTATATGTTCAACTGAAGCAGTTCAAATGTTCAGAGATATCAAATGTTTGTTGTACTGCACATTTCTTCTAGCTTCTCCTTTGCTTCCCCACATGTTCCCAGGATTCAGTATCTGTGATTGTGAAAAAAGTGCCAATACAATACTGTGTTCATTTTGAGGTTGCAAACCACCAACATTCATGATGTCAGGTGTAACAAAAGGAGCTACTGCCAGCCCAGCTATCTGGAATTTTGTAAATAATCATATGTCATTTGTGAATATTAATATGATTTATATAGAAGTGCGACAGAAGGAGATACTGCCATCACAGCTATCTGGAATTTTGTAAATAATTATATGTCATTTGTGAATATTAGTATGATTTATATAGAGGTCAACAGAAGGAAATATTGCCAACACATCTATCTGGAATTTTGCAGGTGGTTGTGTGTCATTTGTGAATAGTAACATGATTCATATGCCTGTGTTACAAATGTATTAGAACTGTATGTCATATTGCATAGACATGTGCTGAAAAGATATTTTATACACTGTTGTAACTGTTTAAATGTGTGCATTTTAACAGGGGAAACTGAAACTTCAGAAAAATGGTCGAGATTGAGTTACTTTATGGCTGGGCCATAAAGAAAAGAGATGTTATCTTTCAGTTTCAGTGAAGTAGCAGACATGATGTCTAAAACTAGAAGTGTTTTGTATTGTATTTAAATGTGGTGGAATGTAAATAATTTTACGACTTCCACCATGTGTCAAAAGATCTAAGGTCTTTGTGCTTTTGCAGGCAGATGCTAATTGCTACAGCTGCATCAATGGTTTTCACCTGGGATAGTCAGATGACAAGAGGTGATGTCATGCTGTAAGTATCCCAGCAGCAATATTTGAGATATTAATTTAAGAACTCTCAGAGAGAGACTGTGCATTTTGTATTTTGTCTTTGACCTGACAGCATCAGCGAAAACCCACTCACCACATCTGTCTTGTCTGGGTCTGGAAGTAAGTTAACTAGGGAACAGTAATTTCTCTTAGATACACTCAGGAATATAGTGGACTATAGCTTAGATATTTTCTTTGCTTATTTAAAACTGTCCTGCAATGTTCTTTTAAATATTTCCTGTGATTTTGAACTCTGAAGTTACTGTGATGATTTACTGAGTATTTACTTGTTCTTTTATTATTTACTATTAAATATATTTAAACCTTTCAATTGTGGCTGATATTTGTGAGACATATTTAAGCTCTTGGAGCACTTGTATATATATTTGGTGACACTGTGCAGGCCAATCCTAATGGCCTTGCTCTTGGTCAAACTACCATTTAGATTTACAGTAACATTACACAGTAAGATTGGACACCCTTTGCTAAGGGCCTTAAAGTAGCTGATAAGTAGGGGTTGGTGGCATTGAAAACTACCTTATAGTATGGGCAGAAGGGGGCATAGCTAGTAAACCTGTGCCACCCTTTCCCAGCGGTGTGTGTGTGTGTGTGTGTGTGTGTGTGTGTGTGTGTGTGTGTGTGTGTGTGTGTGTGAATGTGTGTGTCAGCTACTTGGGCAGGGACACAAAGCACTGGTTGGACAGAGAGGGTGCTGGAGGTCTTGGCTTGGTCACTCAGCTGAGATCTCAACCCTGTAGATGTGGCTGTGGGAAGTCTTTCTGGGGATCTGGAAAAAGAGGGAGAAACCAACCCCAGACTGACTTAAGGGAAATTGCACTTTACTGTGAGTGTACTTGTCATCCTTCCAGTGTGTACATCCCTCACTGTTGCCAGAGGTGAGGATTGACAGTCCTTGATTACTGGGCCAGTGCTGGGGTGTCACATCAGGGAACGTCTGGCTTTATCATGTTGCATTTCTTCATTGCATAGTACTTTCTGCACAGGCAGTTTAGCACAAAGGATTAATGCTGTCAACACTTAATGAGTTTCATCTTGTATTCCACTATGTGATTCTGAGCAAGCCACTTAATTAGGCTATGCTCTCATGACAGCACTAAAATGGCAAGAACTGTATGTAGGTGGACAACCTGGTATTTGTTAAACCATTTATTCTGCTCCTTCTAATGTTTTAATAGGGCCCTTCTGCAGTATACTGGCCATGGTAATCCATTCACTCCTATCTGTTGATGATATGTTCACACTGAGATTTTAATACAACTCCTGTCAGGTCTGATATTACCTGACTGGTCTACACACACCAAGGTAAATTTAATGGGAATGCAATAATAATAAAGCTTCTGAGACTTTTTTACATGCCTTAGTATTTGCAGGCAGCATTTTTTTAGGGGTTGAGCAGAGAGGCAGATATCTGAAATGTTGATGGTCTTGGGTCAAGTATGACATTCTAGGAAGAGTTCTCATAGGTTGACAGGTCATTTTTTTCATTCATTTCACAAACTGCAAAAGAAACTTTAAACAAATTTGGTGCTCCTTTGTAGAGCACACTTATAGAATGCTATCAACATAGCAGAAGCAACTGAGAAAATAAATTCGCTTCACATCATTTTTCCTTGTGTGGAAGGGAAATTCCGATTACCTGCAGGTGCAAAACATCACTTCTGTAAACTAAAATTTTATTGACTGCCCCCTGTTAACACACCTGCTTCATGATGTGGTATATTGTATACTGACTTTGATTTCTTTTTTTATACTTTCTTGTGATCCTGATTCTATAACGATTTTTCTATTTTCTGCCATCTTAGTGTAGCAAGTTCTTATTAAAAAGCAGTTCAAACTGATAAAGTGAGAAAACATGAAAATATAACTTAACCAAGTATAGTGTTACAGAAAATGATCGAAGCAATGTTGTGTCTGGTAGATCATCTACACACAAAATATGAATAACACATTTTGCAACTATATTTTCTATTTGCAAACTGCGACCTTCAATTAGTTTATAAGAATATGTAGTAAGGGGGAAAGTTCATTCCAATGTACTCGTGAACTTTACAGTTACTGTGTTTGAAGAGCGCTATAAAAGAACACCTGCCCCACTGAACAATGTACTATTTACTAATGCATACATTATTAATTTTATTGTTAAATAAACCAAGATATAAAATGGGAATATCTACTGTAAAAACATCAAAACTGTGGGATCATGCTGCGCATTACACAGCAGTGTATGACAGCAAAAACTGAATATTATTTTATGGCCAGTGGATTTATATAACATGCACCTACTAAACTGGTAACACGCAGGAATATGAGGACAGTATACACTGCTGGAAGGGTAGACACTTGTCAATGTAATTCAAGCTCATCTTTGTTGAAATGCTTGGCAAAATACTGAGCAAGGCTTCTGAACAAACATGAAGAACATCATAACTTAGATAACCAGCATGATTCAATTCTACAGATACTGACACTCCACTTCTTTCAAATAACCATCCATCCTCCTTAGAGAAAAGAGCCCTGTGTCAGCAGAATCCACTGATTAACAGAGTATTATGCAAATTTCAATTAACCTCCATGAGAAGACACTCCATAAATTATTCATCAGTATACTATATATATATATATATATATATATATATATATATATATATATATATATATATATATATTTTTTTTTTTTTTGGATCAACCAAGTGGCCATGGATGTGAAAATCTAAGTTATTATGAAAGTGTCTCATATAGATATTTAAGAGGAGACCTTATTCAGGTATACAGGGCAGGATGTTTGGGGTTTTCCAAAAGTAGCAGAGAATCATCAGACAACCTATGGAGAAGACTCTATAGGAATGAGAAGTGCACTAATTGGTTCTCTGAGAGAGCAACTGATGCATGGAACAGACACCAAATTACATTAAAACAAGCACTAGTTTAGATATTTTTAAGAACAGGCTGGATACTTATGTGAATAACTGTTTTGGTATATCAGCAGGCAGAATGGCACTAATGCCATTGCTTGAAGTATTTGTATGCATGTATGCCCCTCTGAAGAACCAGTGGTTTTAAAAGCTGTAACACATTTGTTCTGCTGCATGTTTTGTTTTTACAATGTCAGAAAAGAGCTTAAGGAAAGTATGTTTTTTTCCATTTTCAGAGCATTAGCATGGCACGCCATGCATAACAAATAAATATAGTCTAAAAGAACATTCTACTGTTATGCTTGCTAATTTGACATGATGGTGCAAATGTCTAAAAGAGCTGAGCAGAAGTGTACTACACATGTACAACTCATGGCTAATCTCAACAGCAGACCTGTGAACTTACTTTAGTTGTAGTGAGGAAGCAGGTCAGATGCAGCTCAGGTGAACTCCTTTAACAATCTACTATGCCTGGATGGAGGTAATACATAGTTTACACCCCTCCCCAGCTGGTGTGGTTTGGACAGGAGAGGTGATTAGAGGTTGGTATAGTTATGAAACTCACTGTTATAAGTAATATCAGATTTACAATGACTGCACCAATTGTGATCTCCAATCAGCATTTATACTTCTGAATATAAATTACCTCAAAGCGTATAACATATGCATCCAGCCCAGATGAGAGGAGACTGAAGAGATTGTTTTGGGGAGTAAAATCAGAGTACATGAATAGCAGCTGTCAGTATTCACTAAGCATGCCATAGAATTCTGTACTGTGAATTAAGATTGCTAATAGAAAACAAGTCAGTTCAGCCAAAATCTAAACTCTAAAATATATTGTCGATATTAATTTCGCCTTAAAAATAAATTGACATAGAAGAAGGAATATAAAACTCCCTTTTCACTGCTCTTCCTGGTGTGTATTATATATGAATTTGTTTTTGGAGAATAAAGGAACATCATCAGTGCCTTGTATTGTTGGCATTTTGTTGTCAATTTTAATATAAATTAGTCTTTACAAATTATTTGATTATGGGGTCATATTCTTCAATATCTGAAGAATATATAGTCTTAAAAGTGCAATTAGTGTGATTTAAAAACTGAAATAAGAACTATCATTGTCAGAAAACAAGCTAACACATTTTCTAAAATGTTAACTAGTTCATTGTCCTAAAGAGACTGGAGGCTTTTACACACGTGCCATGGGTGGACTAGCTTCTGGGACACTGGAGGGCTCAAATGTTGAAACAGAGAAGAAGAATAAAGCTTCACCTGTCATCAACCTCTTGGGGACAGGAAGAGAATATGTGTCTTGAAAGAATGTATTCCATCATGAACCCCAGTGGAGACCAACAAATATATAGATACATCTGCTTAGAAGGAGGGGTAGAGTTTCTTTATTTCCCATAGCTATGAGTGACCATCCCTGCACTACCCATCAAATTCCCACTCCAGTTTTAAGCCAATAAAGTGACTTGGGTCTATTTCATTTGAGGGTTAGATTCCTTAACCATGCCCATCAACATGAAACAAGTTGCGTCTCTGATGCTGTATTTGGGACATCAGTTTGTTTGTCATTGGAGAAGGAGCAGTACCTCTCAGACATGGTCAGTAAGGGACATGGGACAGTTTATTGAAAGTCTTTTGTTAAATGCTATTCCTTACCAAATAAAGTGCATGAAGTAGCATTTAAAGTATAGCTATTGCAAGGGGAAAGCTCTCCATATCTCACAATAAAGGCTACACTCTAAATACCTCCTCCTAAAAATAGAGAATTATGAGGTCACTACTTCTCATTTAAGGGGCATTTCCACCTGCAATGACTTCCTTTGGTGAAAGTTTACTTTAGTGATTTGTTTTTCTCCACACTTTTGGCTTCTATAAAGCTGCCCCATTTTTATCAGCAGAAACAGTATAAACATTGCAGGTCATGTTTGGAAACATGACTTGTTTTCACGGCATAAAAACATTTGACAATGACAGCCACAATAACTTGCAGTGCCTGAAGGAGATGTTCTTCAAAAATTCAGAGCCCAATCGACAAGCTCCACAAATTAACAGAAGTCAGGGCCCATTAACCATCAGTTTCCAGGATGTCTGAGTGGATCACAAGCACCTGAAGGGAACTGTGGCTCCGACGGAGCTGAGCACTTGTGTTAACTAACTTCAACCATGTAGACCTGACTTATTTCCAGTATCACTGTTTTTATGTCCCGTATATGTCTGTAGCCAAAAAAAATATTTAAGTTTGCCTTTGCAAATATAAGTAAGCCTTCTATGGTCCATGCAATTGCAACATTTTTAAATTACATTACTTTGTCCATGTATAAAGCCTCACTCAGTAGCACTGGTTTATGCTCCAAACTTATGTCAATGTCTTTTTGTTCTTTAAAGCCAAATACTCCCTTGCAGCAGGACCCAGAAACACTAAGCAAGGACTGATTTTTATATAGTTAAGCAACATAAATAGCATGCTTTTCTGAGGTGGGAAAAATTAGAGTTTCCAAGGAAAGCTTAAGTAGACACTGAAAAATACCTGGATTCCATTTCAAGATAATCTGCACACAAGAATAAACCACAAATTAGACAGGCAGCAGTCACTCACCACCATGGCGTCTAGTTTGTACCCATAATTAATATTCATAATTTGCTGCTGCTGGTATTTGATCCTATCCGTTTTTAAATTTATAGACATCATTTTCAGCAACACTGAACAGTGCATCTCCCTCCCCCTCTCATTTGCACCAATGCTGTGAATTGGTATTGTTAATTCGTTTGTCTAATTATCTTTATCTCTTCTTTTCTCACATGCTTTATTAACTGCAGCAAAACTAGATTAATTCATTGCAACATTGACTTTAACTATTTTACTGTTATTGCATCCTGTACATGCTTGAAAATACAGTAGTAATAATAGCTTTCTTACGCTGTTATCCCACAAACCTATAATGTTTCCAAATCACTAATTTTATGTGTTGAACATGCCCGAATTTTTAACCACAGAAACACATTTTTAATTTGTTACCTTATAAATACACATTTCTTCTTATCGCCCTTGTTTTACACACTTTACATTTGAATTTTTTTTCCAAAACAATCTGAATACTCAGAATGGCACTGCATTAAGCCATAATTTTCATCACCTTTTCAGATAGATAAGGTTGCTTAATCAGTCTCATTTTTGTGTGATATAGGTTCATAGGTTCGTAGGGTCATAGGTTCATAAGTGTGTATTAGGCTAATGGCCCTGGAGCCTTTACAAGCCTAGCCCATAGAAGTGCCGTGGCATCATGCAGCCCGATGTTAGTTCCCAGTGCCTCTATCAAGTAGAGCCACTGGAGTTATCTCTGGGGTGAACTTTCTATTTCCCATCCACTCATCAAGATTTCTCTTGAAGAGGTCCAATGAGGTGTTCTGCTTGACCTGTATGGGAAGTTTATTCCAGTGCATGGGCAGTCTTTGGGTTATGAACCTGTCCGTCCAGCATTTTCTGTTGAATGTGGTAATGAGGTTGAGGTCTCTGGAGTGTGTGGTGTGGAGGGATTGAGATTTCTTTAAATGTAGCATTTCTAACAGAGCTGGGTCAGACATGGCTTTGTAAGTCAAGCAGATCGCCTCTTAGTAGACAATATGAGATAGAGAATAGCTGGAGTTTTTTGAGTCTGTCCATGTAGGACATGTGTTTAAGGCCTGGGATCCTCTTTATGAGGTACTTTTCTGGCCTTTCCAGCCGTTGCATGTCTAGTGAGGTACATGTCTAATGGGGAATTATACTCGATGATTGAACTAATGAGGGAATAGTAGATAGAGAGACGATTACCTCTTTCTTCCTGGATGCAAAACTCTTGGCAATGAGATGTACCACATAGAAGGACTTTCTGACCACAGTGGCAATGTTGTGGTTGAAGGAGAGGTTGCTGTCAGCCTGTGTCCCCAGATCTCTTATAACGCCTTCAGTGTTCACTCGGCTCCCATTGATGTGGTAATTAGTGGGAACTGAATTTTTCCCAAAGGGAATGACGACGCATTTTTTGGTATTAAACTTAAGGTCATGGTATTGACACTAGTCATTGGTCTCAGTGAGGCCTTTCTGTAGGATGCCTACATCACTTGGGGAGTTAATAGTAGCTCCCAGCTTGCAGTTGTCTGCAAACTTGGTCAGCCAGAGTCCCTCCATGTTGGCCTAGACGTCTGAGAAGTCGATGCCAAACAGGAGAGGACCCAGGTCCAATCTCTGTGGGACTCCACTCATGACTGGTCAGCCGACTGACTTGGAGTCTGCTACTTTCACACTGTGGGTTCTATTTGTGAGCCAATTTGCAACCCACCTAGTGATATAGGGGTTGATGCCTAGTTTGGTGAGTTTATCAATAATTCTTGAGTGGGGAATGGTATAAAAAAAAACTCTGCTAGATACTCATGTACATTTTCTATAAGGCACAAGCATCTAACTATTTTCCCATTAATAAAAAAGCCTTATCCCCCAAATAAAATATGATTTACATCTCTGGGGAATTTAATAAATCATACATGGTGTTTTTCACTGTGTATGTGTTGTGGTTCTATGTGCACACAGCAGCTGATCATTTTAGATTCACTAAGCACCATGTAGAGGCACGCACCCCTGCTCAAACCAGGTAAACACTGAGGTATGCTAATTATAGCATAAGCAGTTGAATTGCATGCTAATTAACCAGACCAACATGGTGGAGCTATTCAAAAAGCTATAAAGCATCAGTGTAGACTCCATGCTGATTTGTCCTGCGTATTCCCAAACTTTTGGAATACAGCCATGGAAAGGAGTTTACATGGACAGAACCATGTCAACTGCTAAATTTACAAGGTAAGTCTTGAACCTTTAGTTTATTGTGTAATAACAGGAATAAATGGCATATCCTCATATCACACTAATAGAACAACATATACTTCATTCTGCCATAACAGTAACTCACCTTTGCCCCCCCCAGAAAAGAACAGTCTGTCTTTCTTTGTGTCATAACAGTGACTCACCTTTGTCCCCCCACAAAAGAACAGTCTATCCTTATTTGTGCCATAGCAGTAACATACCTATGCTCCCCAAAAGAACAGGAAAATGACACACTTTGCTAATAAACCCTCTTTGAAATGCTAAAAGGTCTATCAAAGGAACTGTCCCTGAAACATTTTTACATATATATCACACAGCATTCCATTTTCATGTATTGGCAGTCATGTGTACCTCTGAAATGGCTTGGCAAATATGCCCATGCCATCAGTACACTTTTAACTAATGTATACAGATACAAATGTCAAAGCCTATGCTTCAGATATTTCTTAAATACATTCCAGCATATTCAGTATGTAGCTGACCAATTGGAGATATACCTTCTGAAGTGCAGTACTCCTCTGTACAGATATATCCTGAAGAAATAGGGTTATGTGCAGTCTTTCCAATCCCCACCATCAGTTTGCCTAGTTTCATAGTTGCCTTTTTATGTGGTGCAGATTCAGGGTAGTCAGCACAGTGAATATGCAAATGAGGTGTAAACTCATTAGAATTGTTGAATACCAAAATACTGGATCCATGTATAGATGTAAACATAGTGCAGCCACTCCCTCAGTGTTTAGTTTTAATGGATTGCAACTGTGACTGATTAGTGTTTGGAAGAAGGAAAACACAGCACTGCAGGCTGCCCTAATTTCAGTGGGTGTGTCAGTTGACATCTACAAAGTGTTAGATGTAAGGCTGGAAATGTAAGTAAGCAGCACACAAGTCACTGGTTGTGTTCCTTCACATCTAACCTGCCCTTCATTTGTTGGCAACTGCATATGTTATTATTCCCACTTAATATCCTCACACATTTTAAGGCCAGTGATGTAGAATGGCTTGATACTGCATGTCTCAGATTACTGTTCATATAAATGAAGAATGGTCAACAAACACAGAAAT
Organism: Protopterus annectens; assembly: GCF_019279795.1. Classification (NCBI taxonomy): domain Eukaryota; kingdom Metazoa; phylum Chordata; order Ceratodontiformes; family Protopteridae; genus Protopterus; species Protopterus annectens. The sequence continues at coordinate 113,600,795 of NC_056735.1, read as the reverse complement.
GTAAGGCAGAGCTGTATATTTGCAAGTAATAATCACGCCAGGTTGTGTGAACACTAAGTTAACTACATCCAAAACTAATACATGCTTGCATGGTTTGATATTATTGTAGATGGTATTGCAGTTGATTGTGTGCACATTGATTTACGTTCTTTGCTGCAAAGGTTTTTGTGTGGCAAAGAGGGGTAAGGCACTTATCCTGTGTCCTGAAGGTGCATTGGAGTGAGAGCTCTAATCCAAGCCTATGTAGAAATATCTCATGTGTACTAAGATATTCTAGTATGTATGTTATAGATTGCTTTCCCTCATTTCAAATATTTCTCCCTTTTTTGTTTTGTTTTGTTTTTTTTTTTTTTGATGGGGCACTGTTTGCATGATGCTCCACTTAGCATAAACATGGGAACCGAAGAAAAAATAAATGTCAGGTTTGGCTGTGCTTATCTCGTTTGCATGAAGCATGGCAGTGGGACACAAACAGTCAAAAACAGAAACCGGATGCATGAAATTAATACTATTAGGTATTGCACAAACCCATTAAGTGACATTGCTTGGTGGTTAACAGTGAGACCTTAAGAATGATTAGTAAATAGGGAATGTCATGTAACTAGTCCTGTGGCAGCAGGTGTGAGTGTAGTGCTGGAGAACAGGTGGTACTAGGTTCTAGTACAGGGTTTGCAACCTTTGTTTTACTGTTGTGATATTGCAGTTTAGAGCAATGAAATGCAACATAGACAAGTGTTTTCTCAACCTTCTTGTGGCAACAGGTGTAAGTGTAGGGCGGCCATACACATGGTCCTGGGTTTGAATATAGCAATAACCCACTTCTGGGTGTGGGTAATGCGGGATTTACCCACGGTTGGCGTGGTTTGGTCCCGAGGGCGAAGCCCAATTGACGAAACAAAGACAACAGTGGGTAAATCCCGCATTACCCACACCCAGAAGTGGGTTATTGCTATTATACTATGACATTATTTAAGAAAAGAAATAATTACGTTTCTTAAATAATGGCATTGTATAATGCCTCTTTGCTGCCCTTCCGCAGCTGTCTGGTATCATGGCAGTTCTGATGTACTGCATGCCTCGCAGTACATCAGAGCTGTGGCCAAAAGCAATGGAGAAAGCAAGATCTCCATTGCTTTTTATTGCTATGTTAAATGGGTTTAACATAGCGAGACAGGTTTAAAATATGCAACGGAGATGTCCGTTGCTTATTTTAAAGCTGTCTCGCTAAGTTAAATCCATTTAACATAGCAATAAAAAGCAACGGAGATCTTGCTTTCTCCGTTGTTTTTAAACCTGTCTCGCTATGTTAAATGGGTTTAACATGGCGAGACAGCTTTAAATAAGCAACGGAGATGTCCGTTGCTTATTTTAAAGTTGTGCTATGTTAAACCCATTTAACATAGAGACAGGTTTAAAAAGCAACGGAGAAAGCAAGATCTCCGTTGCTTTTTACACACTGTGTCGCTATGTTAAAGGTGTTTAACATAGTGAGACAGCTTTAAAAAAAGCAACGGATATCTCCGTTGCCTTTTTTAAACCTGTGTCGCTATGTTAAACTCTTTTAACATAGCGAGACAGTGTTTTAAAAGAGACTTATACTCATTTTTCCATTAGTATAACTCGATTTACAACGTGCACGCTGGCCAATCAGCGTGCACGTTTTGGAATATTAATGGGGGGGTCATGGTATAATAGAGGATATTTCATGCACGTTTAATGTTGGTCTACTTCCCATTATAGTCACTCTCACTTATAACAGTTGACATAGTGGGGCTGATATTATTTATATGTATGAGGGATGACACAGTACTATTGTGTCCATTATTTATCTATCTATGTATTGCCACATTTATTATCACATGTATGACTGTGGGTATACTGTATACTATATTCCTGTAAGTATATTTCTGTTATCTGGACTGGCATGGTCTTCACATTTACTTAACACACATACACAACTGCATGTATATCGAATAACCTTGAAACTGAAACTGCAATTATGTAATGCCTCTGCTTACCATCATGCAAACATGATGCTGAAAGGTGTGCCCTGCCAAGCACAGTGTTTGCATGATGGTAAGTGGGCTGCAACAGTTTCAGACAGTGTGTGCTCCCCCAATAATTGCAATGATTGGAACTGGAAGGAAAGCATAATACTCCATTGTTCTAGATCTGCGGCAGATGTGGCAAGCATTTGTTGGGAAGATGTCAGGTCTAAGGCACTGTGATGGGTTGTACAGGAGTACAAGATTTTTATTGGACTCCTAGTTAAGAATCACAGTGCCAGGCTTCTACATGGAGACTATTCTGGCTCCCATATAGGTTGAAAGCTTGAGATAGTTTACCCTGGACTGTATCCAGTGCCACCAGTATCCCCCACACTGGTGAACAATGTAGGCACCACTACAATGACCTCCAGAGGAGGAACAAGGATACCCAAAACTGGACATTGTTAACCAGTTAGCCGAGTTCTGTGAAAACTTCACTCCCCTTTCCCTGCCACTTACCCCAAGATATCCTTACCACCTGTCCTATACCCTGTATCTCTAAACAGCAGGTCATAAACACCCTCTAAAAAAAACAAAGCATCCATAGGACCTGATAACATCGCAGGCTACATCCTACATATGCTCAGACATGAATTACAATGCCATTGGGTACTCTTTTCAATCATAGTCTAAGCACTGGCTTTGTCCCAGCTGAATGGGAAAAGGCCACTGTTATCTCCTTGTACAAAGGTGGTTCCACTGACCCTGGGAAATGTAGACCTATTAGCCTGACTAGCCTTATCTGCAAGGCCATGAAGAGAATAATCATTGACCTTATCAGCAAAGACATTGGCATCCCCCAAACACTTGACCCTACTCAATTTGGATTTGTCAAAGGGAGATCATGCCTGTTAAACTTGGTGGACTTCTTTGAGACAGTCACCAAAGCCCTTGATGAGGGGAAATCTGTACACACAGCCTACCTATACTTGGCCAAGGTTTATTGACACTATCACCCACTCAGGTATAATTAACAAACTCACTCAGCTAGGTATCAACCCGTATATAATTAGATGGGTCACTAACTGGCTTACTGATAGAACCCATATAGTCAAAATAGGTGACTCCACCTCCAACAGAAGACATGTAATCAGTGGGGTTCTACAGCGATCAGTCCTGGGACCTCTACTGTTTGGAATATATTTCTCAAAAGTGAAGGCCTGTGACTGGCAAAGTTTGCTGATGACTGCAAACTGGGAGCGGTCATTGAATCTCCAAATGATGTCAAAATCCTACAAGAGGGTCTTACACAAACAAATGACCGGTGTCAAAGTCATGGCCTTAAACCCAATGCAAAAATAAGTATTATCCCTTTTGGTAAGAGTGATATTCCTGCTAACTACCACATCAATAACAACACCCTATGTATGCACTCAGTGGTTAGAGACCTGGGCACACAGGTTGACAGCAACCTTACCTTTCATCACCATGTCACCACAGTGATAAGAAGGGAATTCAATATTGCTCATCTCATAAGTAAGGGCATTGACTCCAGAAAAAAAAGAAGTTATAACCTCCATATACTCTTCCCACATCAGGACAATAATTCAGTACAATGCTCCTTTTGGTATGTACCTTTACAAGCACCTGCAATAGTTGGAGAGACCACAACGCTTTCTCACAATGAAAATTCAAGGTCTTCAGCACCTGTCCTATGAGGATCATCTGAAATCACTGTCACTTTATTCTGTTTCATACATACTGCTCAGACAGGATCTCTGCCATGCATATAAGGCAATCTTTGACCCTGCTTTACTGGAAATGCTGCATAGCTGTAAGTCAAATGGCACACAGGTCACTTACTCTAATGGCCTTAACCTGATATGTGACATTAATAGAACCTGCTGGAGGGACAGATGTGTCTCCTAAAGGCTACCACACCTTTTGAAGAGACACCTGGTTCATGTCAAACAAAGCACCTCATTGGCCTCTTCAGACACAGTCTGGACAATTGGATGGGGAACAGTAAGTTCACCCCAGGAGTTCCGCCTATGTCCCTCTTGGACAGGGGTTATAGGTGCTGATCATGGAAATAAGGGTAAAACCTGGCTAGGATTGTAAGGGCCCTAGGGTTGTTAGCCTAGTAACCTCCTATGATCCTACGTTGGATCACGGAATTTAGGACTATGGACATCCTATCTGTGTAAGTATCAACTACAGAAAATACTTGTAAGACTTAAGAGTTGAATATAGGCAAAACCTGGTATTCATAATGTATTATGTTCTGTTTTTGCACAGGCACAAGTCATCATGATGTAAATGACTAAACCCATGGGGCTAGATTGGCTAGGACGAGGGAAGCACGTGGTGTGTATGCAGCACAATAGTAGTGTTGTTATAACACTAAAAGTCAGAATAGTAGTGTTATAACACTAAAAGTCAGAATAGTAGTGTTGTTATAACACTAAAAGTCAGAATAGTAGTGTTGTTATAACACTAAAAGTCAGAATAGTAGTGTTGTTATAACACTAAAAGTCAGAATAGTAGTGTTGTTATAACACTAAAAGTCAGAATAGTAGTGTTGTTATAACACTAAAAGTCAGAATAGTGTTGTTATAACACTAAAAGTCAGAATAGTAGTACTGTTATAACACTAAAAGTCAGAATAGTAGTGTTGTTATAACACTAAAAGTCAGAATAGTAGTGTTGTTATAACACTAAAAGTCAGAATAGTAGTGTTATAACACTAAAAGTCAGAATAGTAGTGTTGTTATAACACTAAAAGTCAGAATAGTAGTGTTGTTATAACACTAAAAGTCAGAATAGTAGTGTTGTTATAACACTAAAAGTCAGAATAGTAGTGTTGTTATAACACTAAAAGTCAGAATAGTAGTGTTGTTATAACACTAAAAGTCAGAATAGTAGTGTTGTTATAACACTAAAAGTCAGAATAGTAGTGTTGTTATAACACTAAAAGTCAGAATAGTAGTGTTATAACACTAAAAGTCAGAATAGTAGTGTTGTTATAACACTAAAAGTCAGAATAGTAGTGTTGTTATAACACTAAAAGTCAGAATAGTAGTGTTGTTATAACACTAAAAGTCAGAATAGTAGTGTTGTTATAACACTAAAAGTCAGAATAGTAGTGTTGTTATAACACTAAAAGTCAGAATAGTAGTGTTGTTATAACACTAAAAGTCAGAATAGTAGTGTTGTTATAACACTAAAAGTCAGAATAGTAGTGTTGTTATAACACTAAAAGTCAGAATAGTAGTGTTATAACACTAAAAGTCAGAATAGTAGTGTTGTTATAACACTAAAAGTCAGAATAGTAGTGTTGTTATAACACTAAAAGTCAGAATAGTAGTGTTGTTATAACACTAAAAGTCAGAATAGTAGTGTTGTTATAACACTAAAAGTCAGAATAGTAGTGTTGTTATAACACTAAAAGTCAGAATAGTAGTGTTGTTATAACACTAAAAGTCAGAATAGTAGTGTTGTTATAACACTAAAAGTCAGAATAGTAGTGTTGTTATAACACTAAAAGTCAGAATAGTAGTGTTGTTATAACACTAAAAGTCAGAATAGTAGTGTTGTTATAACACTAAAAGTCAGAATAGTAGTGTTGTTATAACACTAAAAGTCAGAATAGTAGTGTTGTTATAACACTAAAAGTCAGAATAGTAGTGTTGTTATAACACTAAAAGTCAGAATAGTAGTGTTATAACACTAAAAGTCAGAATAGTAGTGTTGTTATAACACTAAAAGTCAGAATAGTAGTGTTGTTATAACACTAAAAGTCAGAATAGTAGTGTTGTTATAACACTAAAAGTCAGAATAGTAGTGTTGTTATAACACTAAAAGTCAGAATAGTAGTGTTGTTATAACACTAAAAGTCAGAATAGTAGTGTTGTTATAACACTAAAAGTCAGAATAGTAGTGTTATAACACTAAAAGTCAGAATAGTAGTGTTGTTATAACACTAAAAGTCAGAATAGTAGTGTTGTTATAACACTAAAAGTCAGAATAGTAGTGTTGTTATAACACTAAAAGTCAGAATAGTAGTGTTGTTATAACACTAAAAGTCAGAATAGTAGTGTTGTTATAACACTAAAAGTCAGAATAGTAGTGTTGTTATAACACTAAAAGTCAGAATAGTAGTGTTGTTATAACACTAAAAGTCAGAATAGTAGTGTTGTTATAACACTAAAAGTCAGAATAGTAGTGTTGTTATAACACTAAAAGTCAGAATAGTAGTGTTGTTATAACACTAAAAGTCAGAATAGTAGTGTTGTTATAACACTAAAAGTCAGAATAGTAGTGTTGTTATAACACTAAAAGTCAGAATAGTAGTGTTGTTATAACACTAAAAGTCAGAATAGTAGTGTTGTTATAACACTAAAAGTCAGAATAGTAGTGTTGTTATAACACTAAAAGTCAGAATAGTAGTGTTGTTATAACACTAAAAGTCAGAATAGTAGTGTTGTTATAACACTAAAAGTCAGAATAGTAGTGTTGTTATAACACTAAAAGTCAGAATAGTAGTGTTGTTATAACACTAAAAGTCAGAATAGTAGTGTTGTTATAACACTAAAAGTCAGAATAGTAGTGTTGTTATAACACTAAAAGTCAGAATAGTAGTGTTATAACACTAAAAGTCAGAATAGTAGTGTTGTTATAACACTAAAAGTCAGAATAGTAGTGTTGTTATAACACTAAAAGTCAGAATAGTAGTGTTGTTATAACACTAAAAGTCAGAATAGTAGTGTTGTTATAACACTAAAAGTCAGAATAGTAGTGTTGTTATAACACTAAAAGTCAGAATAGTAGTGTTGTTATAACACTAAAAGTCAGAATAGTAGTGTTATAACACTAAAAGTCAGAATAGTAGTGTTGTTATAACACTAAAAGTCAGAATAGTAGTGTTGTTATAACACTAAAAGTCAGAATAGTAGTGTTGTTATAACACTAAAAGTCAGAATAGTAGTGTTGTTATAACACTAAAAGTCAGAATAGTAGTGTTGTTATAACACTAAAAGTCAGAATAGTAGTGTTGTTATAACACTAAAAGTCAGAATAGTAGTGTTGTTATAACACTAAAAGTCAGAATAGTAGTGTTGTTATAACACTAAAAGTCAGAATAGTAGTGTTGTTATAACACTAAAAGTCAGAATAGTAGTGTTGTTATAACACTAAAAGTCAGAATAGTAGTGTTGTTATAACACTAAAAGTCAGAATAGTAGTGTTATAACACTAAAAGTCAGAATAGTAGTGTTATAACACTAAAAGTCAGAATAGTAGTGTTGTTATAACACTAAAAGTCAGAATAGTAGTGTTGTTATAACACTAAAAGTCAGAATAGTAGTGTTGTTATAACACTAAAAGTCAGAATAGTAGTGTTGTTATAACACTAAAAGTCAGAATAGTAGTGTTGTTATAACACTAAAAGTCAGAATAGTAGTGTTGTTATAACACTAAAAGTCAGAATAGTAGTGTTGTTATAACACTAAAAGTCAGAATAGTAGTGTTGTTATAACACTAAAAGTCAGAATAGTAGTGTTGTTATAACACTAAAAGTCAGAATAGTAGTGTTGTTATAACACTAAAAGTCAGAATAGTAGTGTTATAACACTAAAAGTCAGAATAGTAGTGTTGTTATAACACTAAAAGTCAGAATAGTAGTGTTATAACACTAAAAGTCAGAATAGTAGTGTTGTTATAACACTAAAAGTCAGAATAGTAGTGTTGTTATAACACTAAAAGTCAGAATAGTAGTGTTGTTATAACACTAAAAGTCAGAATAGTAGTGTTATAACACTAAAAGTCAGAATAGTAGTGTTGTTATAACACTAAAAGTCAGAATAGTAGTGTTGTTATAACACTAAAAGTCAGAATAGTAGTGTTGTTATAACACTAAAAGTCAGAATAGTAGTGTTGTTATAACACTAAAAGTCAGAATAGTAGTGTTGTTATAACACTAAAAGTCAGAATAGTAGTGTTGTTATAACACTAAAAGTCAGAATAGTAGTGTTGTTATAACACTAAAAGTCAGAATAGTAGTGTTGTTATAACACTAAAAGTCAGAATAGTAGTGTTGTTATAACACTAAAAGTCAGAATAGTAGTGTTATAACACTAAAAGTCAGAATAGTAGTGTTGTTATAACACTAAAAGTCAGAATAGTAGTGTTGTTATAACACTAAAAGTCAGAATAGTAGTGTTGTTATAACACTAAAAGTCAGAATAGTAGTGTTGTTATAACACTAAAAGTCAGAATAGTAGTGTTGTTATAACACTAAAAGTCAGAATAGTAGTGTTGTTATAACACTAAAAGTCAGAATAGTAGTGTTGTTATAACACTAAAAGTCAGAATAGTAGTGTTGTTATAACACTAAAAGTCAGAATAGTAGTGTTGTTATAACACTAAAAGTCAGAATAGTAGTGTTGTTATAACACTAAAAGTCAGAATAGTAGTGTTGTTATAACACTAAAAGTCAGAATAGTAGTGTTGTTATAACACTAAAAGTCAGAATAGTAGTGTTGTTATAACACTAAAAGTCAGAATAGTAGTGTTGTTATAACACTAAAAGTCAGAATAGTAGTGTTATAACACTAAAAGTCAGAATAGTAGTGTTGTTATAACACTAAAAGTCAGAATAGTAGTGTTGTTATAACACTAAAAGTCAGAATAGTAGTGTTGTTATAACACTAAAAGTCAGAATAGTAGTGTTATAACACTAAAAGTCAGAATAGTAGTGTTGTTATAACACTAAAAGTCAGAATAGTAGTGTTGTTATAACACTAAAAGTCAGAATAGTAGTGTTGTTATAACACTAAAAGTCAGAATAGTAGTGTTGTTATAACACTAAAAGTCAGAATAGTAGTGTTGTTATAACACTAAAAGTCAGAATAGTAGTGTTGTTATAACACTAAAAGTCAGAATAGTAGTGTTGTTATAACACTAAAAGTCAGAATAGTAGTGTTATAACACTAAAAGTCAGAATAGTAGTGTTGTTATAACACTAAAAGTCAGAATAGTAGTGTTGTTATAACACTAAAAGTCAGAATAGTAGTGTTGTTATAACACTAAAAGTCAGAATAGTAGTGTTGTTATAACACTAAAAGTCAGAATAGTAGTGTTGTTATAACACTAAAAGTCAGAATAGTAGTGTTATAACACTAAAAGTCAGAATAGTAGTGTTATAACACTAAAAGTCAGAATAGTAGTGTTGTTATAACACTAAAAGTCAGAATAGTAGTGTTGTTATAACACTAAAAGTCAGAATAGTAGTGTTGTTATAACACTAAAAGTCAGAATAGTAGTGTTGTTATAACACTAAAAGTCAGAATAGTAGTGTTGTTATAACACTAAAAGTCAGAATAGTAGTGTTGTTATAACACTAAAAGTCAGAATAGTAGTGTTGTTATAACACTAAAAGTCAGAATAGTAGTGTTGTTATAACACTAAAAGTCAGAATAGTAGTGTTGTTATAACACTAAAAGTCAGAATAGTAGTGTTGTTATAACACTAAAAGTCAGAATAGTAGTGTTATAACACTAAAAGTCAGAATAGTAGTGTTGTTATAACACTAAAAGTCAGAATAGTAGTGTTGTTATAACACTAAAAGTCAGAATAGTAGTGTTGTTATAACACTAAAAGTCAGAATAGTAGTGTTATAACACTAAAAGTCAGAATAGTAGTGTTGTTATAACACTAAAAGTCAGAATAGTAGTGTTGTTATAACACTAAAAGTCAGAATAGTAGTGTTGTTATAACACTAAAAGTCAGAATAGTAGTGTTGTTATAACACTAAAAGTCAGAATAGTAGTGTTGTTATAACACTAAAAGTCAGAATAGTAGTGTTGTTATAACACTAAAAGTCAGAATAGTAGTGTTGTTATAACACTAAAAGTCAGAATAGTAGTGTTGTTATAACACTAAAAGTCAGAATAGTAGTGTTGTTATAACACTAAAAGTCAGAATAGTAGTGTTGTTATAACACTAAAAGTCAGAATAGTAGTGTTGTTATAACACTAAAAGTCAGAATAGTAGTGTTATAACACTAAAAGTCAGAATAGTAGTGTTGTTATAACACTAAAAGTCAGAATAGTAGTGTTATAACACTAAAAGTCAGAATAGTAGTGTTGTTATAACACTAAAAGTCAGAATAGTAGTGTTGTTATAACACTAAAAGTCAGAATAGTAGTGTTGTTATAACACTAAAAGTCAGAATAGTAGTGTTGTTATAACACTAAAAGTCAGAATAGTAGTGTTGTTATAACACTAAAAGTCAGAATAGTAGTGTTGTTATAACACTAAAAGTCAGAATAGTAGTGTTATAACACTAAAAGTCAGAATAGTAGTGTTATAACACTAAAAGTCAGAATAGTAGTGTTGTTATAACACTAAAAGTCAGAATAGTAGTGTTGTTATAACACTAAAAGTCAGAATAGTAGTGTTGTTATAACACTAAAAGTCAGAATAGTAGTGTTGTTATAACACTAAAAGTCAGAATAGTAGTGTTGTTATAACACTAAAAGTCAGAATAGTAGTGTTGTTATAACACTAAAAGTCAGAATAGTAGTGTTATAACACTAAAAGTCAGAATAGTAGTGTTGTTATAACACTAAAAGTCAGAATAGTAGTGTTGTTATAACACTAAAAGTCAGAATAGTAGTGTTATAACACTAAAAGTCAGAATAGTAGTGTTGTTATAACACTAAAAGTCAGAATAGTAGTGTTGTTATAACACTAAAAGTCAGAATAGTAGTGTTGTTATAACACTAAAAGTCAGAATAGTAGTGTTGTTATAACACTAAAAGTCAGAATAGTAGTGTTGTTATAACACTAAAAGTCAGAATAGTAGTGTTGTTATAACACTAAAAGTCAGAATAGTAGTGTTGTTATAACACTAAAAGTCAGAATAGTAGTGTTATAACACTAAAAGTCAGAATAGTAGTGTTGTTATAACACTAAAAGTCAGAATAGTAGTGTTGTTATAACACTAAAAGTCAGAATAGTAGTGTTGTTATAACACTAAAAGTCAGAATAGTAGTGTTGTTATAACACTAAAAGTCAGAATAGTAGTGTTGTTATAACACTAAAAGTCAGAATAGTAGTGTTGTTATAACACTAAAAGTCAGAATAGTAGTGTTGTTATAACACTAAAAGTCAGAATAGTAGTGTTGTTATAACACTAAAAGTCAGAATAGTAGTGTTGTTATAACACTAAAAGTCAGAATAGTAGTGTTGTTATAACACTAAAAGTCAGAATAGTAGTGTTGTTATAACACTAAAAGTCAGAATAGTAGTGTTATAACACTAAAAGTCAGAATAGTAGTGTTGTTATAACACTAAAAGTCAGAATAGTAGTGTTGTTATAACACTAAAAGTCAGAATAGTAGTGTTGTTATAACACTAAAAGTCAGAATAGTAGTGTTATAACACTAAAAGTCAGAATAGTAGTGTTGTTATAACACTAAAAGTCAGAATAGTAGTGTTGTTATAACACTAAAAGTCAGAATAGTAGTGTTGTTATAACACTAAAAGTCAGAATAGTAGTGTTGTTATAACACTAAAAGTCAGAATAGTAGTGTTGTTATAACACTAAAAGTCAGAATAGTAGTGTTGTTATAACACTAAAAGTCAGAATAGTAGTGTTGTTATAACACTAAAAGTCAGAATAGTAGTGTTGTTATAACACTAAAAGTCAGAATAGTAGTGTTGTTATAACACTAAAAGTCAGAATAGTAGTGTTGTTATAACACTAAAAGTCAGAATAGTAGTGTTGTTATAACACTAAAAGTCAGAATAGTAGTGTTGTTATAACACTAAAAGTCAGAATAGTAGTGTTGTTATAACACTAAAAGTCAGAATAGTAGTGTTGTTATAACACTAAAAGTCAGAATAGTAGTGTTGTTATAACACTAAAAGTCAGAATAGTAGTGTTATAACACTAAAAGTCAGAATAGTAGTGTTGTTATAACACTAAAAGTCAGAATAGTAGTGTTATAACACTAAAAGTCAGAATAGTAGTGTTGTTATAACACTAAAAGTCAGAATAGTAGTGTTGTTATAACACTAAAAGTCAGAATAGTAGTGTTGTTATAACACTAAAAGTCAGAATAGTAGTGTTATAACACTAAAAGTCAGAATAGTAGTGTTGTTATAACACTAAAAGTCAGAATAGTAGTGTTGTTATAACACTAAAAGTCAGAATAGTAGTGTTGTTATAACACTAAAAGTCAGAATAGTAGTGTTGTTATAACACTAAAAGTCAGAATAGTAGTGTTATAACACTAAAAGTCAGAATAGTAGTGTTGTTATAACACTAAAAGTCAGAATAGTAGTGTTGTTATAACACTAAAAGTCAGAATAGTAGTGTTGTTATAACACTAAAAGTCAGAATAGTAGTGTTGTTATAACACTAAAAGTCAGAATAGTAGTGTTGTTATAACACTAAAAGTCAGAATAGTAGTGTTGTTATAACACTAAAAGTCAGAATAGTAGTGTTGTTATAACACTAAAAGTCAGAATAGTAGTGTTGTTATAACACTAAAAGTCAGAATAGTAGTGTTGTTATAACACTAAAAGTCAGAATAGTAGTGTTGTTATAACACTAAAAGTCAGAATAGTAGTGTTGTTATAACACTAAAAGTCAGAATAGTAGTGTTGTTATAACACTAAAAGTCAGAATAGTAGTGTTATAACACTAAAAGTCAGAATAGTAGTGTTGTTATAACACTAAAAGTCAGAATAGTAGTGTTGTTATAACACTAAAAGTCAGAATAGTAGTGTTATAACACTAAAAGTCAGAATAGTAGTGTTATAACACTAAAAGTCAGAATAGTAGTGTTGTTATAACACTAAAAGTCAGAATAGTAGTGTTGTTATAACACTAAAAGTCAGAATAGTAGTGTTGTTATAACACTAAAAGTCAGAATAGTAGTGTTGTTATAACACTAAAAGTCAGAATAGTAGTGTTGTTATAACACTAAAAGTCAGAATAGTAGTGTTGTTATAACACTAAAAGTCAGAATAGTAGTGTTGTTATAACACTAAAAGTCAGAATAGTAGTGTTGTTATAACACTAAAAGTCAGAATAGTAGTGTTGTTATAACACTAAAAGTCAGAATAGTAGTGTTGTTATAACACTAAAAGTCAGAATAGTAGTGTTGTTATAACACTAAAAGTCAGAATAGTAGTGTTGTTATAACACTAAAAGTCAGAATAGTAGTGTTGTTATAACACTAAAAGTCAGAATAGTAGTGTTGTTATAACACTAAAAGTCAGAATAGTAGTGTTGTTATAACACTAAAAGTCAGAATAGTAGTGTTGTTATAACACTAAAAGTCAGAATAGTAGTGTTGTTATAACACTAAAAGTCAGAATAGTAGTGTTGTTATAACACTAAAAGTCAGAATAGTAGTGTTGTTATAACACTAAAAGTCAGAATAGTAGTGTTGTTATAACACTAAAAGTCAGAATAGTAGTGTTGTTATAACACTAAAAGTCAGAATAGTAGTGTTGTTATAACACTAAAAGTCAGAATAGTAGTGTTGTTATAACACTAAAAGTCAGAATAGTAGTGTTATAACACTAAAAGTCAGAATAGTAGTGTTGTTATAACACTAAAAGTCAGAATAGTAGTGTTGTTATAACACTAAAAGTCAGAATAGTAGTGTTGTTATAACACTAAAAGTCAGAATAGTAGTGTTGTTATAACACTAAAAGTCAGAATAGTAGTGTTGTTATAACACTAAAAGTCAGAATAGTAGTGTTGTTATAACACTAAAAGTCAGAATAGTAGTGTTATAACACTAAAAGTCAGAATAGTAGTGTTGTTATAACACTAAAAGTCAGAATAGTAGTGTTGTTATAACACTAAAAGTCAGAATAGTAGTGTTGTTATAACACTAAAAGTCAGAATAGTAGTGTTGTTATAACACTAAAAGTCAGAATAGTAGTGTTGTTATAACACTAAAAGTCAGAATAGTAGTGTTGTTATAACACTAAAAGTCAGAATAGTAGTGTTGTTATAACACTAAAAGTCAGAATAGTAGTGTTGTTATAACACTAAAAGTCAGAATAGTAGTGTTGTTATAACACTAAAAGTCAGAATAGTAGTGTTGTTATAACACTAAAAGTCAGAATAGTAGTGTTGTTATAACACTAAAAGTCAGAATAGTAGTGTTGTTATAACACTAAAAGTCAGAATAGTAGTGTTATAACACTAAAAGTCAGAATAGTAGTACTGTTATAACACTAAAAGTCAGAATAGTAGTGTTATAACACTAAAAGTCAGAATAGTAGTGTTGTTATAACACTAAAAGTCAGAATAGTAGTGTTGTTATAACACTAAAAGTCAGAATAGTAGTGTTGTTATAACACTAAAAGTCAGAATAGTAGTGTTATAACACTAAAAGTCAGAATAGTAGTGTTGTTATAACACTAAAAGTCAGAATAGTAGTGTTGTTATAACACTAAAAGTCAGAATAGTAGTGTTGTTATAACACTAAAAGTCAGAATAGTAGTGTTGTTATAACACTAAAAGTCAGAATAGTAGTGTTGTTATAACACTAAAAGTCAGAATAGTAGTGTTGTTATAACACTAAAAGTCAGAATAGTAGTGTTGTTATAACACTAAAAGTCAGAATAGTAGTGTTGTTATAACACTAAAAGTCAGAATAGTAGTGTTATAACACTAAAAGTCAGAATAGTAGTGTTGTTATAACACTAAAAGTCAGAATAGTAGTGTTGTTATAACACTAAAAGTCAGAATAGTAGTGTTGTTATAACACTAAAAGTCAGAATAGTAGTGTTGTTATAACACTAAAAGTCAGAATAGTAGTGTTATAACACTAAAAGTCAGAATAGTAGTGTTGTTATAACACTAAAAGTCAGAATAGTAGTGTTGTTATAACACTAAAAGTCAGAATAGTAGTGTTGTTATAACACTAAAAGTCAGAATAGTAGTGTTGTTATAACACTAAAAGTCAGAATAGTAGTGTTATAACACTAAAAGTCAGAATAGTAGTGTTATAACACTAAAAGTCAGAATAGTAGTGTTGTTATAACACTAAAAGTCAGAATAGTAGTGTTGTTATAACACTAAAAGTCAGAATAGTAGTGTTATAACACTAAAAGTCAGAATAGTAGTGTTGTTATAACACTAAAAGTCAGAATAGTAGTGTTGTTATAACACTAAAAGTCAGAATAGTAGTGTTGTTATAACACTAAAAGTCAGAATAGTAGTGTTATAACACTAAAAGTCAGAATAGTAGTGTTGTTATAACACTAAAAGTCAGAATAGTAGTGTTGTTATAACACTAAAAGTCAGAATAGTAGTGTTGTTATAACACTAAAAGTCAGAATAGTAGTGTTGTTATAACACTAAAAGTCAGAATAGTAGTGTTGTTATAACACTAAAAGTCAGAATAGTAGTGTTATAACACTAAAAGTCAGAATAGTAGTGTTGTTATAACACTAAAAGTCAGAATAGTAGTGTTGTTATAACACTAAAAGTCAGAATAGTAGTGTTGTTATAACACTAAAAGTCAGAATAGTAGTGTTGTTATAACACTAAAAGTCAGAATAGTAGTGTTGTTATAACACTAAAAGTCAGAATAGTAGTGTTGTTATAACACTAAAAGTCAGAATAGTAGTGTTGTTATAACACTAAAAGTCAGAATAGTAGTGTTGTTATAACACTAAAAGTCAGAATAGTAGTGTTGTTATAACACTAAAAGTCAGAATAGTAGTGTTGTTATAACACTAAAAGTCAGAATAGTAGTGTTGTTATAACACTAAAAGTCAGAATAGTAGTGTTGTTATAACACTAAAAGTCAGAATAGTAGTGTTGTTATAACACTAAAAGTCAGAATAGTAGTACTGTTATAACACTAAAAGTCAGAATAGTAGTGTTATAACACTAAAAGTTAAAGATAGCTTTTTGGTATTTGATACAAGTTGTATCAAATTAAGCATCCATATGTCAACTGTAAAAGCACATATGCATGCATTAGTCTGTAGTACAAACCAAGAGTACAATATTACACTTTAGTCAGAGGTTGTGGGTTTAAATACCACACTTCCCAACTATACAATACTGTTACTTCTGCAATTTATATTTAAATTAAATTAAAAACTCTATGCCAGTGGCACAAATGCCCTGCTGTAAAGTGTAATCTGTATAACTGGAACATGCATATGTGCAGTATAAGCACATGTCAAGGAGTTCTTGCTGCAGTTTGTAGTATAGTATGCATCTGTTAGACGCTAGTAGTCTTAAAAGTAAAAGTTATCTGTTAGGAGTTGGTAGTCTTAGAAGTAAAAGTTAAGATAATAAAGTCAATTAATTGTATGAATGCATTGTATGTCACATATGAAGGTACTAATCTTATCTCTTTTTTTTCTCACCACAACCCGCATCTCTTTTTTTTATTTTATTTGTATTTTATTTATTTATTTATTTTTATTTATTTTTTTTTTTTTTTGGTTTCATTACATGTTGAAACCAAAGAAAATCCTGCACATAAGTCAAATGCACGGCTCAACCCAAAGTAAAAAATCCAAATAAAGAGCCAGCAGACTGTGACAAGCTGCAAAACAATTTATTATGAAAAGCACACGGACAGATCGGTTTCGGCTTAACAAAATTTATCAGCCTTCTTCAGTGTTATCTTAAATCATAAAACACTGTGCTTAAATACCTAATGGCTATACTAATAAGCCATGTCATTGGTTAATTGCTTATAAGTATTCATTCAATCCAGGTGAAAATAAAGCACCTAATTTGATGATCCACTTTTTTTCTTTAGAGTCCAAAAGACTATGCCAACCTCCTTTACTTGTCCTATTTCCTGGTATTTTATCAATAACGGTGAATCTGAAAATGGCTTTTGGATGGTCAATGGTATGTTTGTATAGGGCACTCATGGGTTTCCTATTCCTAATGCCACTTAGATGTTCTGAGATACATATGCGCAGCGGTCTGGATGTCTGTCCAATGTAAAAAGTATAGCATGTGCAGGTTGCCAAATATATGAGCCAATCCGCCCAACAATTTGCGAAAAAAGTTATATTGTACACTTGTCCAGTGTTGGTACTTGCAAATTCCTTAGTTTTAATAATGGACTTGCAGTGTGTGCAATGACCACATGGCACACATCCTGTCAACAAATCACCAATCATGGTCCTCTGTATTACGGCCATAAGTAGTCAAGAGCCGAAGATTGGGATTTTTATTGGTTGATTTAACCTTGTACTTGAGTGTATCCTGTGTATTCATTTTTGATACCCAGTTGCTTGCCCTTAAGACAAGGCCCATAGGATACTCTCTATTGCAGAATCTGATGGTGAGATCATCCCTATAGTGTTTGAAGTCCTCTGGCTCGGAACATATCCTCTTCATATGTAAATATTGGGACCTAGGGATATTCTTGCATATATGTGGAGGGTGAAAGCTAGAGGCATAGAGCAGGGAGTTGTACCGAGGGTATTTCCTATATACTTGGGTGGTTAAAGTATGACCAGCATTCCTGCTGACCAGCACATCCAAAAACGTGAAGTGCTGTAAATGAAAAGTGGCTGTAAACTCCAAACCCCATTTATTTTCATTTAGGTAGTTGACAAATTCCCTCAAATATAACTCATCACTTCTCCATACCATCCAGCAGTCATCCAAGAATCTTCTCCAGATATCAATTTCATTTAGATAGATGTTATGAAGTGGATCATATATAATGTATTCCTCCAGATATGCCATGAATAAATCAGCATAAATGGGGGCAAAAGATGCCCCCATCGCCGTCCCCTTTACTTGCCAAAAACATTGGTCCCCATAAAAGAAACCATTCTTGGTAAGGATATATTGAGCAAGCCTAATGATGAACGTATTCATCCCTGGTCTATATAGTTCAGACCTTCTAAGCCAGTATTCAAGTGCCTCCAAACCCGCCCCATGAGGTATATTTGTATAGAGGGCGGATACATCTAAGGTGCATAGTAGCCAAGCTGGTTCCAATTGGCTCTCTGCTATGATCTGGAGGAATTCAGTGGTGTCACGAAGTCTAGATCTTACCCATTATAGTAAAGACTTAAGCTTTATAGTTAGATATTGTGATAGGGGTTCAGTAATTGATCCCCTTCCTGAAACAATGGGCCTTCCCGGAGGATGCTCAGCATCCTTATGAATTTTTGGGAGAAAATAGATGCATTGGCTAGAAGGATCTTGTATAGTTAGATGTTTACATTCTTGCTCAGAAATAATACCTTCTTCCATGGCCTCCATCAAAAAGGACTTGATTTCTCCCCTAAATCTATGGGAGGGATCCAAAGGCATCTTCATATAATACCTTGCATTTCCCAGTTGCCTGAGAGCCTCATAGTTGTATTGTTCCCAGTTCATGACCACCACTGCTCCCCCCTTGTCTGCTGCCAATATAACCAGGTCTTTTTTGTTAACCAAACCCATTAGAGCCTCCTGTTCCATCTTTGAGAGATTATTGGGTTTAAGTATAACTTCCTTATAGTTATAATGTAAATCCTTGAGAACTGATGTCTGAAACATATGCACATTAGGGTGCATGGGCGCATTAAACTTAGATTTATGATATATGAATTCCTCCTGCTTACCATCACCATCTGAATCCTTAAAGAAAATCCTTAAATTAAACAACCTGTGGAATGCCATCACATCTTGTGCCAACTGATCTTCTGGCACAAAAAAAACAGGAATGAAATACGTCCGAGTCATAAGTTCCATTAATGTCTCCATCTGGCTTGTTTTTCTTATGTTTTCCCCCTAACCTGCCTTGATCTAAAGGGTGGGACCTCTTAGATTAGGGTAAATCCCCTTTGTGCTGTATATCAAGATCCGTGTTGGATGAAGTTTCATCCCCTGATGTTTCATTATTGGAGCTAAATGAACTGGACCGCTTCAAAATTAATCTCTGTCTCTTACGTTTGCCCCGCATTCTGGTGGTATCATTAAATCTGACTTGTTTATTCACCCTAGAAAACTGGGTTCCTCTTGTAATATCCCTTTGGTATTTTTTTACCTTTTTTGCTTTCAAATATTGTTCCAGATTGATCAGGTCCTTGGATAACTTATCTATAAATATCTGATATGCTGGTTCCCCCTGGAAAGATTGAGCTGTTTCACACAGCTTCACAAGTTCTATCATTTTGGACTCAATTGTCCTTTCATAATAGTCAAATAGAATCTTAAGCAAACCCATGGAGGCTTGTTGTTGGGTCTTAGCCCATTCTTCCATTAATTCAACATCCATTTTAGCCACCAGGGGTTGTAACCAAACCCTCAAACCTCATAGAACCAAATTCTTGTCTATATAATCCTTGAATAGTTTGGTATGCCAAACATTGGTCCTTAAGGTGCGCATCAATTTGGTTAAGTGTTGGAAATGATTTTCACAACCTGAAGTCCCACTATTTGGGGAAGATCCCTGACCATGTTGCTCATTATTGCCCAGACCAAAAACCCCCCTATGTCATCTTTATCCGCAGATAATCCCCTCGACAATGTGGTTAACTCCATAATGCAAATAACTACACAGGAACAGACAATGACTGGTATAAAATATAGTAGTTAATAATAAAAAGAACCCAAAGGTAAATAGAAATATATCCGTGAGTAGTAGCCGATGTGCCAAAAAATTGTCTATAATCCAGAAATACAAGATTTGTCTATCACTCCAAATTAGAGAATAAACCATCCTATAACCACCTTCCGAAGGCGTATGGTGTGGCGACCCTTACTTAGGTCTCAATGGGTATGCTAAGTTCCTTGTGTTGTGGTTCAAATTCCATATTGTACAACCACAATCTAAAACCAAGGAGCCATAATAGCCCTACCATAAGAACCAAAATCTGTCCCTAAAAGGCTTCATAATATATCAAGCAATATTGCTTCTCAACCAAATAGGTTATAGGTTTGTACAAATATAAATTTCAATTATGAGGCACAAACAGCACCCTCCCAGAAAAAAAAACTATATTGTAAAAAAACTCCTTTTGGAATATTCCAAAGCTTCTTAGAATAATTGAACGTAGTTTGACTGTTCCCGAGGGTAATTCGAATGGGGTGATGAATAATTTACTAATGGCTAAATGTATGGGCAATGTAGTCAAGGAAACAACCCAATATCAACAAGAACTAAATGAGCCTCTGCAATGTATATTCTAGAATGTGCGTCTTGGCCCTTTTGTCAGTTTCAAAGCATGGCCATGCAAACATAAAAAACACAAAAGATTATTTTTCAATGGATCCTAAATATGACAAAATCTACATACATTTGAAAATGTTAGATAAATCTTGTACCTATATTGAACCCAAAAAAGCACAATATATAGTGCAGAAAGGTTATAAAATGATAATAAACCACATATCAGGGGAGACCAAGATGAAAATAATGAGACAAGGTTAATCTATAACTATAAACTGCAATTAAATGTGGACTATGTAGTCCAAATATTCATAAATATTCCAATGTCAAGAATGATATAGTTTTTACCAATAAATGTCCCAATATAGAGACGATTTCGATGTTTTGATGTAGAATCCCAAACCAAGTGGCTCACACTCCCCTTCAGAGCCGAAAAAGTTATTCAAAAGTGATCCCTTCCACTAGATGAGATTATAGTGCCAAGAATGTTATAAGGAATGGGTGGAATGGAGTTTAAACAGCAGTCAGGTATATCCAATATACTTACCCATCATTCCACCCATTCTTTATAACATACTTGGCACTATAATCTCATTGTGCCTTCCTGTAAATGATCTCTGTTTATTTTGATATGTTTTTCCAGTCCTATGTTTCAGACCCCACATATGTACAGAGAAGGACCTCAGAACAAAAAATATTACAGTAAACCAGGTACCCTATCATGAGAGGACACTGACATAAACTTCAAAAACAAACTGCAAACCTCTGGGTCTCTTCAGGCAAAGGATGCTCATCTGTCTGCGTCCCTCCACTCTGCCATAACTTCTGGGTCAGCTGTACTATGTAAATGAAAAACAACTCTTTGCCATAAAAAAATAAATAAATAAAGTGAATACAAATATGTATAAAATAAAAGCAAAAATATAATGAACTCCTATCCTGTATAATCAACAAGGAAACTGATTAAATCTACAAGAGTCGAGACAAAAAAAAATCTGATTGAGCAACCAGTTGGAAGAACATTGAAAGATTTCCTTACTTTACATTGAAAGAATATCCAATTTTCAGCTAGAATCATACTCTTAGGATTTTATGTCAGTTGGGATTGTCAACAGATGCTTAACAGATGAAACATAATTAATCCAGTTGTCTGTCTGAGCCAGACCACACATGTAAATCAAATAACTGGTTCTACTTCATTCACTTAATTCCTGTTTGCTAAAATATCACCATCACCAAGTCAGAGGTTCGACCATCTTGTATCTCATGCAGTCTGCCACTCATGCTGAAACTTCAGTATGAATTTGGGCAGGTGGTTGCAGCACCTTACCCAATCACATGATTTTATTTTGAGTGAGGTAAGTATCACATTCATAGGGAGGGAATTGGAGTGGGTGGGATTATAGATTTGGACAGTGATCAGGAAGGAGATTTAGGTTCGGGGCAGATTTTTGGCATAGAGAGTTGGAAGGGGGGGTTTCAGCTTAGGGAGCAGGGTGGGCATTTTAGGGACAGGGAGTAAGAAGGGAATTTTTGTCTTAGGGAGTTGGAAAGAGATTTTTAGGGTTATGGAGTGATGGGAGTTTTAGGTTTAGATAGCAGGACAGGAGTTTAGGTTTAGAGATTTTGAGGTTAGGGAGAGGGCTTGGATTTTATGTTTAGAGAGAGGAATTGGGTTTTAGGTTTAGGGAGCAAGAAAATAAATTAATTTAGCATAAAACAAGACAGCTAGTTGGTTATATAACCTTAGGGTTGAGGAATGCCTACTGAATAAGGCAATTCATTATTTGATTGTAAAAAGAATCCTTATTCCTGCCATTTTTGGGATACCTAAGACTCATAAAAATATCCTAGACTCACCGCTTAAACCCATTGTGGCTACTGGTGGTTCCAAAATGGAAACTTTAGCTAAATTGGTTAATTTCAAGTTAAAAGAATTTTTTAAAGATAAGTTACATATTTTAAAAGATTCTTGGCAATGTTTAGCTCAGATTGCTTCCAGTCCTTTTAACAAGGATGTGACCATTGATATTAAAGATTTAAATTCAGTTATACCCACCAAATAGGCTTAGAGTGGTTTTAAGAGGCTGTTATCCTTGTATCTGCCATGTCATGACTTGATATTAGTTTATTGGTTGAAATGATGAATATGTATATTTTGATGGTGAGTATTATAAGCAGGTAAGAGATGTAACTATCTGGGCATTGACAGCACCTGTTTTTGCTAACATTGTACTTTGAATGTGAAAGAAACAATACATTATGCCTTGTGAATATTGAAAATATATTAGCTTGTATTTAAGATATTTGGACACTATATTAATGTTGTGGCAAGGGACTATTGAAGTTTTGGATGAATTTTGTTTCTTGAACCACACTTTAACTCTTTTACAATTTACAAGTTTTCATGATTTTAACAAAATAAATTATATGGACATTACTTTGATTAAAAATACTAATTAGATGAAATATGAAGCAAATAGTTACAGGAAGGGAACCTTTTTGAATATTTTTTTTTGTGTTTCAATAGTTGTCACCCTAGGTGGCAGAAAAGAAATTTGGTAAAGAGCCAATTTGTTAAGACTATCTCATCTAATTTCTGATGATGATGTTTATTTGAAGGAAGTAAAATTGTTTTTTTTTAAACATCTTTATTAAATTTCCACATATGACAAAGGCAATCTTACATTTATATAAATGGAAAACATACAGAATGATATCACTTTAGTTACAAACAGTTTACATCATAGATACCATTGAAACAAATGTAGTTGTAAACATTATATATCACTTATAAACCATCCAGTAATCGTCATTAATTCATTTTATGATAGACTGTATCTTTTGGATAATCAAGTTCTATTTTAGATGAAGTGAAGTTACAATGCCACAACAAATGCACCCCAGTTTTGCTTTCTAGTTTATTACTTATTGCGATGAGAGCAATAGAGGCTATACTAGCTCTATGGTTGTCCCCTTTGGGCCACATACTATCATCCCCTTTGGGCCACATACTAAGTTGGTTAAAGAAGTTCTTAATAAAATTGGAATGTCCGAGGCTGATTTTGATATACAAGTGGGGCACAAATATTAAAAATATAGTGGAAGGTTTTAAACATTTCAGTAGGCAGTACGGGATGGTAAAATGTGGATCCTCTAAGCAATGCAGAGATATTTATGAAGGCACCAATGTATGTATTTCTTTCTTCCCTCAATCATTAACTAACAATAGTAAGTTTAGTTGAAATACTGGGGTGGCGTATTTAGCGATGTAACTTTCCTGCCCAAGTTTTTGTATTGGCAAGACGGAAAGCCACCTGAAGCTAGAACATATGAACACAACTTGGCCATTAAAACAATGACTCTATGAATGCTTTATATATGTCTATTCTATTAATTGTGATTTAAAAAAATATTTTTGCTTTTTAAAGGTTCCCATTATAGGATCATAGGATCATAGGAGATTACTAGGCTAATGGTTCTGGGGCCCTTACAAGCCTAGCCAAGAGTTTATCCCCAGAAAAGAAACCACAATCAGCACCTGTCTCCCCTGTCAATGAGGAACGCAGATGGAACCCATGGGACAAATTTGTGGTTGCCCATCCACTCATCAAGGTTGCACTTGAAGAGGGTCAGCAACGTACTTTGCTTGACATAGGGAGTCTATTCTAGGGGAGATTTATGGGAAACAAAATTGGAGTCTAGGGAGTTATTTTGGCACTTAAAATTGAATGCTACCTACCCTGTGGTCTTAATAAGGTTTCAATCAAAAGTATTTTAATGATTAGAGCCAGTCAGATTTAACATAGTACAGTTTTTTAACTGGGTTTTTGTTTTGCAAGTTGATGTTTTTATTTTTATACATATTTTCCTTAAATAATTTGTTTTGACATGCTTTTTATTTAATATGTTAATAATTTATATTGACAGTTCTTCACTCTGTAGACATTGGTATGCCTTTAAGTATTTTAATAGATTTGGTGTTTAGAACATGATTAGTTCATGGTTCCTTACATAAGAAGTGCTTTAGCATTTTAAATGTTCGATGTGGATTATTTTTTAGTTCTGAAGAAGTTCTGTGATGAAACAAAAGCACTTAACTTTTTTTCTTTTTAATACATTTTACACTATTTTCACTTGTCATTCTTAGGTTAGTGGAGAGATTTCCAGCATTATTGGTTGCTTCTTTTATATACCATAGGAACATAGGATCATAGGAAGTTACTAGACTATTAGTCCTGAGGCCCTTACAAGCCTAATCAAGAATTTAGCCCATGTTCCAACAAGTCAGAACCCTATGCCACTGTCCAGCAGGGACACAGGTGGAATCCCAGGGGTGTATTTCTGATAGTCAGAGTTAATGAGGTACTCTGCTTTACATGGAGAGGGAGTAGATTCCACAAGAGGGGGAGTCTCTGGGACACAAATCTGTCCTGCCAACAAGTCATATTGATGTCACAGACCAGGTTGAGGTCTCGCGTGCAGGTTACTCGAGTGAAGCTTGACTTGCGGATATGCAGCATTCCCATCAGGGCAGGGTCTGAGATTGCTTTGTATGCCAGACAGAGGTCACCACTGGGGAGTCTGTAGGAGACTGAGTAGAAGGACAGGGCTTTTAGCCTATCTGTATAGGTGTTTGAGGCCCTGTATTCTCCGGGTGAGGAATCTCTGTGGTCTCTCCAGCTGCTGTATGTGCTTTGCAAGGTATATGCCAAAAGGGGCATTGTATTTAATAATTGGTCTTATAAGGGAAGAATACAGGGATGTTATGACCACCTTGTCCCTGGATGAGATACCCTTACTAATGAAGTGGGCCATGTAGAAAGCTTTCTGTACAATGGAGGCAATATGGCAGTCAAAACTCAGTTTGCTATCAACCTGGGTTCCCAAGTCCCTCACAACTGTTTGCGTGCTTAGTGCCTTATTATCAATGTGATAAGTTGTGGGGACGTCATTCTCCCCAAAAGGGATGAAGATGCATTTTTTGGTATTCAGTTTGAGGCCATGTTTCTGGCACCAGTCATTTGTTTGTGTGAGACCCTCTTGGAGGATGTCCACATCACTAGGGGAATGGATGACAGTACTCAGCTTGCAGTCACCTGCAAACTTGGTCAACCATAGTCCACTAGATTTGGCTTGCACCTTCTGAGAAGTATATCCCAAACAGCAGAGGCCCCAAGACCGATCCCTGGGGTACACTGCTTGTTACAGGTCTACTACTTGAAGTGGCTTCCCCTGTTTTGATGAGGTGAGTTCTATCAGTAAGCCAATTTGCTACCCATCTGGTAACATATGGATCGATGCCTAGCTGAGAGAGTTTATCTATTATACCTGAGTGGGGAATAGTATCGAAGGCCTGAGCCAGGTCAAGGTAGGCAGTGTGCACTGTCTTCTCCTCATCCATGGCTTTGGTGACTGTCTCAAAGAAGTCAACCAAATTCAACAGGCATGACCTCGCCTTGACAAAAGCAAACTGTGTCGGATCAAGTGTCTGGAGGTTGCCAACGTCCTTGTTAATGAGGTCCATGATAATCTGCTACATGGCCTTGCAGATCAGGCTAGTTAGGCTGATGGATCTATAATTACCTGGATCAGTAGATGCTCCACCTATGTGCAGAGGGATGGCAGTAGCTGTCCTCCACTCACCTGGGACTAAGCCAGTACTCGGGCTTTGATTGAATAGAGTACCTAATGGTGCTGCAAGTTCCTGCCTAAGTTCATGTAAGATGCAACCTGGGATGTTATCTGGTCCAATGGAGGCTGTATTTTTTGCTTTTGACAGGGCAGGGATGACTTGCACCCTAGAGCAAGTATGTGTATATATATATATATATATATATATATATATATATATATATATATATATATATATATATATACACACACACACACACACACACACACACACACACACATATATATATATACATACACACACACACACACACACACACACACACACACACACACACACACACACATATATATATACACACACACACACACACAAACACACACACACACACACACACACACACACACACATATATATATATACATACACACACACACACACACACACACACACACACACACACACACACACACACACACACACACACACACACACACATATATGTAAAAAAAACTTTCAAGAAATGAACCAGTTCTTCCACTCCTGCAGTCTCACAAGTACAATGGATTAATACAAAAGCATTCAAGGAATGCTTAATTTTGTGAGTAATAATTGAGGAAGCTGCATTTCAGAAAATATCATTTATTCAATGGTGGGTCTCCCATTTAAGAGGGTTAGGTATAGTAAAATATTAGATCAAAACCATGCATTGTGCAAGAGGCCATGTATCAAGATAAGAAGCTCACTGAATGACAGCAGCAGGAAGTAATCCAACAAATGACACATTCCTTTAACATGTCCACAGCCAAAGATGTTTCTGGAAGTCACCTGCTCTTCTAAAGTCTTAGGGTTTGGTGCACAGCATCAGCCTTGCTCTTACACATTCTTTGTGAGAGTGCAAAGGCTCGTAACAAGACAATGTTGCAGAAAGGTCACAGCAAAGCCAAATATCCCACAACCTTCCAGTAAAAATAGTAAACTGTTAGCTTGATGTTAAATGTAGCATAATTGCCCAGTTTTTTAATGTTGTTGCTCTAGGGCTTAGGGCACTCATATCATTAAAGATTATGCCTAATGGCCCACAAAGTCAGCATAAATGGTATATCAGTTCACAAAGACCTAGAAGTTAGGGAAAGGCCCAGATGCCTGGTTATACAGTAGGACTCTGCTGGCTCTTAGCTGCTCTGTACCCAATTTCGTGTTATCAGCCAGAGGGTGACACCTCTATTAAGCTGGTCTTTCTAGTCTTTGTTCATCCCATCAAGGCAGAACAAGGGGAAATAGGAACCTTGAGAAGGTCTCATCAGCTAATGGTTAGCTGAGGAACATAGAGAAACAAACAAACAAAAAAAAATGAAAAGGTCTTCTGTGCCAAGTGATAACTAAAAGATGTATTATGTCTCAGTGATAACCGTACTTTGATGATTACCATCAGTGTTTTTCTTTAATGCTCATGCTAAGGCTGAAGGATCAGAAAGCCACAAATCTTTATATCACCTTTTTTCCTGCTCTCCACTTCATTGTTGAATACCAGCCTTTGAGCATAGCCAGTCAGATGGGAAAGGTTGTCTTCTATTGCATTTATTCTGTTGCAAATGGTTAGTCAGAAAGGGAAGTGAGGGATAGGAGGAAAAAATGTTGGTTATTTAAATTCTGTGACAAAATGGGGAGGGCGCAGGTCTAATGAACAGCCAAGATCATCTTCTTACAGTAATAAATTGCTGAAGTTGTGTGCAATCAAATTTATGCTCACTTTCATTAGTATTTGCAATCCATGAAACACTACCTTGTTAATAGACAGGTAGGAAATGCCATAAAATCTCAGCCTGGCTCTTTCTTTGTTCTCTATCTCTGCCTGCACCAGGGCAATTTTATTATGTTATATACTGACTGTGAATATTTTACAGCATTGCCAGATGCTGCTGTATTGGTAAGGGTCTTAAGAATACTTTGTGACTGAGTGAAAGGATTTAGTAATCCATAATGATCTCTTCTCTAACATGTTATCTATTCAAAGCATGAAAAATGTGCCTGCTAAAACCATAACTGGTATCCAATTTTGTCACCACATCCCTTCAGCTCACAGGTAAGACAGTACCTTTTGCATCCTATCTCAGAAACAAATAAGCTACAATGTTTCAAAGTAAGATTTAATAGTAATACTACCTTAAAACTACCTGTACCTGCCTAACATTGGGCTGCTTCATAATACTGCACATCAGTCATTAGGAATGACATGGAGTGACCATAATATTTAGCTTATTGCCAGTAACTTTGCTCCCTGGCAGAGTAGCCATTTACCAGGATGCATGTTTTCATACTTTGACTACCTGTAAGTAGCCTTGTTCAATGTTTAGTATAAGTTTGCCAAGTTTGACTCTGCACAGTTTCTGCAGGTGTTACCATATCTCATCTGCATGCTGGGAGTTTATACACTCAGCCAACAGATGTATAAAACACGATGGCATTTTACATCTCTTGTTTCAGAAATCTGTAACATAAAATATCATTGTTTAAGGAAGTGCTCAAGCAACAAATAAAGTTAAATCTATTGAAACAAGCACATATTCCTTCTGCAGCAGCAGCAGTCAGACTTATCATATCGCACTACCTAAAGAACTTGCACAGCTGAATTTCACCAGCAGTTGGCAAGAAGTACACAAGCAACAAATAAAGTAAAATTTATGTAAGGCAATATGCAAATAACTTAATTTGTTAAGTCAAGTTTGCATTGCGTTGTAGTGTTGAATCTGCTGGAAGTATATCCTCACCCCCCACTCATTCACCCACACTCACAGGCCTTTTTACTGATGAAGATGAAGCTACATTAACACTTCTGCATATTTCACTCTTATCAGTGTAACATATCCCTGGAAAGACATTGAAAAGCCCATAAATATAAAATTAGATGCTGTGACTCGAGACAAGTATTTAGAGTTCAGTCAACTTGTCTTTTGTATCCATGAATATCCTACCTCACTGATTGTTTATGGTGATATACCATCTGAGGGATTCTTCCCATTCCGTTCACTCTGCTCACTCTGCTCCCCTACCCTCTCCCCATATCCCACCCTCCCCTAACACCTCTACTGTTATCCTAATCAAACCACTTCCCCTCATTCCTATGATCCAATTACATAAAACCCAACCTTGCCCACACCATTTCATGCACAACTTACTTTCTTTTATTTAGCCAAACTTATCTGCTCTCCCTTACATCCATCCCCTTGAACTCACATACTCACTACTATACTTTTTTGCATCTTACTCTACTCTCCCATCACAATACAATCACCACCTCAAACTATTTTAAATTAACTCCAGGCTTACCACATTCTCTTCTACTATACACACAAACTAGAATTGCACCATAATTTTACCACTGACCAATCGCATCAACCCCACCCATCCTTATCACAAACTGCAAGGTAAAACACTTAACCACATTATCAAAGCCCACTCTGAAGTCAAAACATTCCAACCTTACCTTCAGCTACACACATATCACATGATAACAATCTTTATTTATACCTGTACTACATTCAAACACACAAATTCCACTTTTACTATTTTTAAACCCACTATCACAGCTGACATGCTCTTCCTAACCTGCCTAGCCTCTCTACTCTTAATTCTCAACTTCACTACAGCTATATCCTTGCTTACCCCCACACACCAATATACATCAACAACCTCCTCTAACCCTCTCCCCAATAAACAGCACAGCTTCTCACATATCTCCTCTCAGCTTTTCCCGTGCACCCTCCAATTCTATTCAAGCCACAAACTGGCCTCCTCACCTCCTATGAAACCACAATTGACGCCAGTACTCTCACCTAGGAATAAAAAGCACTGCCCATGGTACGCATTCCTCATTACCTATCTACTCAAATGTGGAGACATGCATCCTAACCCTGGCCCACCCTCTAATCCTAACCACAAGAATGACCCCAAAAATTTAAACATACTTACTCTAAACCTTAGAAGTATATGTAATAAAATAGCCCCACTGCATGCCTGGATTGATCAAAATAAACCTAACATACTAGACCTTACAGAAACATGGCTTCACCCTGGTATAAAAGACTTAGAAATAATGCCTCCAAACTTTGCAATAATCAGAAGAGATAGATCTAAAAAAAGGGGAGAGGGATAGCACTTCTTTTATCCCTCTACACTCAACATCACACCATATACCAGTAATATTCTCATATTTTCCAATGCTGAGGTACTAATCTCCTTTTTGAACCTTAATATATCAAAAATAATTTGCATAATAGTAATGTATATACCACCAGGTAACAATATACCAGTGTTGGAAAATATTTTATCCTGGACATACCAAACAATAAACCTTGAAACAATAATCTTAGGAGATGTAAATATAGATTGGCAAACCATAACGTCCGACTCCCCCACAAATAGCATAAATCTGTATGTTTTTTCTCAGTTTATCAATGCTCCAACCCTGCAGTGGTGGTGCTGTGGTAGCGTTGTCGCCAAACAGTTAGACATTGCCCGTTCGATTCTCAGTTAGAGTGTCTTCTGTGTAGCGACATGCCTGAATGGGCGTTCCTTCGTTGAAGGTTGTGCATTAGGCCCGGCAAGCCAGTATGGAAAAATCTACTGCCAATCATTAGTAGACTGGAGTTCCGCTGTGGCGACCCCTAACCAGGAAAAGCCGAAAGACACAAACAAGCATCAATGCTCCAAGATACAGCAAAGATCGTGCTTACCAAGCCACCTTAGATTGGATTCTAGTATCCCACCCTGCTAATTACCCCTCTTCTGGTACACTGCCTAGCTCCCTGAGTGATCATCTACCAGCTTACTCCCTTAGAACAAACTCCCAGCAACTTAGAGTGCACACTATAAAATCAGTTAGGAACTCAATTAATTTTTGTTAGCATAAATTCAACAGTCTCCTACAGGAAATAGACTGGACACCCCTTAAACAACTACCCCTTAATGATGCTGTACTATACTTTAATACCTTCCTTCACATATTTAATACCCTAGCTACCACTCGTATGAAAAGAGTCAAACAGAACTCAGCACCATGGCTCTGTAAGGAATGTAAACACCTGATGAAGCAGAGGCACCTAGCCTGGTTAACATGGAAACAAAACAAAAATTAACAAAACCATGTTAATTTCAAAACACTCCGTAACAAAACACTATTTAACAAAACACTATGTAACAAAACACAACGTAACAAAACACTATGTAACAAAACACTATGCAACAAAACACTATGTAACAAAACACTATGTAACAAAACACGACGTAACAAAGTGACAAAACTAACCAACAGAGATAAGAAGTCATATTATTCCCAGCTAAACACTACATAACAAAGTGACAAAACTAACCAACAGACATAAGAAGTCAGATTATTCCCAGCTAAACACTACGTAACAAAGTGACAAAACTAACCAACAGACATAAGAAGTCAGATTATTCCCAGCTAAACACTACGTAACAAAGTGACAAAACTAATCAACAGAGATAAGAAGTCATATAATTCCCAGCTTCAACTCCAGCATAAAATCAACCCCAATAAACTTTGGCACTCCATATCTTCTCTACTTAATCCTGGAAGAAATGGAGAGCACACCCTATCACCTGATACCCCTCCATCACAAATAGCTGAAAACTTTAACAAGCACTTCATAAAATCAATTTCAAACTTACTAACACCCCTAATGCTGG
This sequence comes from Protopterus annectens, assembly GCF_019279795.1. NCBI lineage: Eukaryota > Metazoa > Chordata > Ceratodontiformes > Protopteridae > Protopterus > Protopterus annectens. Next base: position 113,569,275 of record NC_056735.1, on the reverse strand, counting down.
ACCCCCACCCTTCAACCTATTCAGACACTGACCCCAGGCCATCAGGTACTTCTAACCCTGTCATTACTAACCCCCAATACTCAACAAAATGTCATACAAACCCCATTCTCATTTCAGCCCATACCCACTGACACCATTAAGAAACTGCTACAAAAACTAAAACCCCGCTCTACCTCAGCTGACAATCTTCCCCCATACTACCTCAAACTAGCTGCTAACTCAGTTGCCTACCCAATCAGTATCCTTATAAATAGGTCTTTGTCTGAATTAGAAGTACCTACCATATGGAAACAATCTCACATCACCCCCATCCACAAAGGAGGCAACTCTTTTGATCCATCCAATTTCCATCCTATATCAATCTTGTCACCCATATCCAAAATTCTCAAGAGAGGTATCCATCAGCAGGTAATGCAATATCTATTGCAAAACAATTTTTTAACCAAAACCCAACATGGCTTCCAACCTAGCCACAGCACAGCTACAGCCCTATTATCTTTTACAGACACCATGAACAAGGCCAGAGATGCAGGATGCTGTATAGCCTCAGTATTCCTTGATCTCTCCAAGGCCTTTGACACAGTGTCTCATCCCTTAGTTTTGAACACACTGTCTAACTTAGGCTTCTCACATAATACAGTAAAATAGTTTTAGAGCTACCTCAAGGACCATAAACAAGGGGAGAAATGGTCCAATGAACTCTCACCCCTCCTCCACAACCCTACTGGAGTCCCCCAAGGCTCCATCCTAGGACCCTTACTCTTCAACATTTTCACAAACAACCTTCGCACTGCCTCTCACCGTGGGACCCTCATTCAATATGCTGATGATTCCACCATAATCTGCACTGCTCAATCACTACCAGAACTACTTTCAAAAACTCAGCAGTCCTTTACAGCAGTTGAATCCTGGCTACAAAATGCCCGACTCTTTCTTAATCCAAAGAAGACATAAATAGTACTCTTTCATCCCAAAAACACCTCCCTTGTCACTGATCATTTCAACATCCTTGCATCTGACAATAACATCATTGAAATAGTGCAGGAAACCAAACTTCTAGGTGTTATCATTGACAATAAACTTTCATTTGACCCCCATATACAGCAAAATATAAAGAAAACTCATCTAAAACTGGGACTCTTATATAGAAACAAACATTTTTTTTACTGCAACAAGCAAAAACTACTCTTGCAAAAACATTTTTACTTCCCTCTCTTCTATATGGTGACCCTATCTGAACTAACTTACAAAATTCTACCCTAAGCAAGTTGGAAAAGTGCTACAACAAAGTTGCAAAGTTTGTCACAAACTCTAAATATCATACACACCACTGTAAACTAGTCCTAGAATTAAACTGGCTTGAACTACCCAACCAACTTGCCTTTATTCAGCTATCCACCTTGTACAACCTTATTTTCTAGCCTACTGCCTGCCCTGCACTAGCCAGTCTAGTCGCACCTTACACACCAAATCGATCCCTATGATCAGAAGACAAAAATCTCTTAGCTATCTCAAAACCCACAGGAAAACCTGGTCACTCTCTGTATTCATACTCTGTCTCTATACCTTGGAATTCACTACCTCTAGCTACCAGGTCTATTCCTTGCCTAACCCATTTCAAAGCCTCTTTAAAAAATCATCTCAAATGTACATGGCTCTGCTCCAGCATAAAGCCTGCCTAATACTCAGATCTTCCTCTTCTTCCACACTAGCCTCATCGTCCTCTTCTGTCTTTTCAATCCCTCACAGACTGCACGATCCTAAGGCTCTTCGAACTCCTTCTCTACTTCTGTACCATATCCTTAAGCTACTGGTCAGGCTTTACTGGTTCTTTTCTACTTAACTCTCTTGCTATATATCTACATCACTAACTATCTGACTGCTATTTCTACATCATGTCTGATGCGAGTGACTATTATCGTCTGTAACGTTTTAACTGTATAGAACTGTTTAGATGTGTAGTAATATATTACAGCATCTTGTAGCAGTTTGTTCTTTCAACTTGTTTTTGTATAGTATTTCTAATGTCATTTTTATTGTATTTGATTATACTGTATTTGTATTGTACTGTATGTGGAGCTTTTCTCCCCGGGCCTCTGCTGAAAATGGGTTCTGTAGACCCAGTCAGACTATCCCGGTAAACAAATGTCAAATAAAATAAATAAATAAATACATCATTACAAAGAGGTTGTCTTTTGTTGTATGCCTGTGACTAAAATACCACAAATTTATTTATTTATTTATTTATTTATTTAACATTTGTTAACTGGGAAAGTCCGACTTGGAACGAAGCCAATTTTCAGTGGAGGCCCGGGGAGAAAGACTCCAGATGCATGTCTTTGTAAAAAGCTATCTTGCAAAGTATATGTCTTTAAAACAAAAGAAGAGAAACAGTAAAGGGTTTGCCAATCTGCTTATCTGTGTTCCTTGTGAGAGACTATTTTAGACTGCATTTTTTCTCTACTAGTGCAGATGACATCACATCACTTTCTGACATGCCTTTCCAAAGCTGTGCCTCCATTTTGTGCCCTCAACCTCCACATCCATCCCTCCCAGCACAGAAACACTTTTCCACGAAGATGCTATACATGCTGCCCTACCTTTGTCAAAGTGCTCATCAAAGCATATCAGGAAGGAAAGTGTCTATTTTCAGAACTAAGACAAG
>NC_056735.1:113511610-113564110 GCF_019279795.1 Protopterus annectens | reverse complement strand
TGAACTTATAGTTCTTTATGACGTTTAGTTTATTTACTGATAACCTGCTTAATTCAGTTCAGGATGGGGGAGGAGCAGTACTCTATGTTTTCTAACATGCTCTGTATTGACAGGCAGTGCAATTGTAGAATGCTAACAGCTGTAAAATTGAAGAGTCCTTAACTTTTCCATGGTATTGTCCAGACTTGAAGTTAGTATATTTAAGCTTTATGAGCATGGGGGATGCAATCCTCCGTGTAGGAGTGCAAGGGGACTTGCCCCACCCACAAAATATAGTGAAAAATATTTTTTGGGTTCTTTTGTAATTTCATCTTTCAATGAAGGCTCAAAGCTGTAGATCTTTCCCAGGCCCAACTCCTAGCTTGATGAACTTTTCCTTTCACAAGGCCCAGTTTAAAGGTTTGGCTCACCTGGGATCACATGCTTCTTGTTTCTCTTCCCATGATCCTCTCAGTGAGGAAGCAACTTCTTGATTTTGGTCTTCCATGATATTTCTTCATATTCAGCAATAATGTACGGTTATATCTTAACTGTTATCTACTCAGTAGAGAGTGTTACCTAGCTAGCTATTTGTGGGAAAGTCTGTTTCTCACACACACACATAGACACTGCGAAACACACTTAAAGACACATATACATTTTCCAAATTCAACATGCACACATTTCTTTAAGTGAAAATGTTTCATCTCATAATGAAACACTATAGGCCCAAAATAAAAACCATCAGCTTTTGGATGGGCTCGGCTGGACCTGTGAGTCACTGTATAATGAAACATTTGAAGACGTAGTGCCCAGGGGCACTACTTTACACTGCCATTAGTTTTCCTACATAACCATTCCAAAGAATATGATCTGTTTCCAAACTGAAATACTGACCAGCACAAGGTACTTCAAAGCCTAGAAGGGCTATTTTATAGCTAGATTCTTTCTTTTCATGATGGAATACCTCCTGTCCACATTGCTCAATTTTCTGCTGATATACCACACAGTGTGCTCATTCCTATGACTATCTTTGGCTAGCATTGCCATAAACCTACCTCTAATCTCTGTTTATACCACTCTGATTTAATTCATTGAATTCTGCTTTAATGTATATTTTCTGTATATATTACTGTAATCAAACAAACTAGATTCCTACTTTTATGTATATATTCTGTATATGTTACTATTTTTGCTATCTGTAACACTGTTTATGCTTCTGTACTAATTAATGTTTATATTTTTTCTGTATCTCGTTGGAGCTTTTCTCCCCAGGCCTCCACTGAAAATGAGCTTTTTTAGGCCCAGTGGACTTTCCCAGTAAACAAATGCAATAAATAAATAAATAAATAAATAGAGAGATATAGACAGATAGACAGAGATAGATAGGTAGCTAGATAGGGGACAGATAGATAGATAGGCAGATAGACAGGTAGACAGATAGATATGTAGATAGATAGATAGATAGATAGATAGATAGATAGATAGATAGATAGATAGATAGATAGATAGATAGATAGATGGATAGATGGATATATAGGTAAATAATTGTCACAGTTGAAGTGACACCCCAACCACATGTGCAAAAAATGTAAAAAAGGGGTTTAGATGGATGGATATGGATATTAAACTCTTTATTAAAATAACAGTCCCTAACACAGGTTCAAAACAAAACAATAGATCCCTTTTAGTTCATTAAATCTTCTGTCTCTGGAGACCATTATACCCTGACATAAGCTTTTCCACTTGTGAGAGCAGTCAGAAGACAGGCAATAGTTGCAAAATTAGGCACAAACCTTGTATTGTACCCAGCTATCCCAAGGATAGCTTTCACCTGTTTCTTAGATGAATGCAGGCCAGTTTTTATGGCCTTTAATTTTCTGTTTGTCGTTTTACCCCTCCTTTCCTACAAGAAAACCCAAATACTTGGGTTCCACATGCCCAGTTTTTTTTAGCATTCACAGTCAAGCCTGCCTGTCTTACAGATTCCAGCACAACATACACTCTTGGTAAATAAGACTCCTAATCCTCTTCATGGCTGACCTGGTTGATCACATTGTCCAGGCATGCAGCAGCACCATATCAGGAGTGGGGTGTCAATATTTTGTCCAGCAGCTTCTAAAAGGTTATGGGGCTCCATCGAGGGCAAGCATCAACACTGCAAACTGAAGCAAAGCATCAGGGGTAATAAAGGATATTTTCTCTTTGGCAGAGAAGGGTAACTGGGTAACTAGTATCATTCAGTATCGTAACATCCCATCCCATCTTGTTAGGTATTTGGTCTTGCCTGGGGTATCTAACTTAACAGTTTTGGGCCTGGGGTAGCTACCAAACTTTGAAATGCTGCTCAGTATTCTAAAGCTATTATAAAATCTGCAGTTTTGTCAGTGACACAAAGATGGCACATTTGCCTTTGATGCAGAAGGATGTGGGTTGTTGACACTGATATGCAATATAAGAGGGGTAGTGGGGGTTGCTACATGCCTAAGTTTGTCATCCTTCAGATGAGACATTAAACTGAAGTCCTGTCTGCTTCAATTAGCGGTAGTTCAGGTGGATGTAAAATATCCTATACCACCAATCAAAAACATCAGGAGTGCTTTATTTATATGCAGAAATAACTCTTATTTACAACATATTTACATATTTACAAATGTACAAATATGTAGATATACAAATATATCTACAGATATTCATAACTTACTTTACACTCATACTTAAATTTCATCCTTATTACATCCCCACTCCTTTTTCCATAACCACTGCGGTAGCATTGTCACCTCACAGTAAAACATTGTCCTGTTCAATTCTCAGCTAAAGCGTCTTCTGTGTGAAGACGTGCGTGAATGGGCGTACCTTCGTTGAAGGTTGTGCGTCAGGGCTGGCAACTTGGCACGTAAAAATCTACTGCCAATCATTAGCGGACAGGAGTTCCACTGTGGCGACCCCTAACCGGGAAAAGCCAAAAGACACAACAACAACCATCTGATTTTACTTAATATTGTTGCTAAAATCCCTTTATCATTAAACATAATTTATTTCATTCCATATAACCCATATGACATGAAATAACCTTCTTATCTATTATTTTAACATATTCTTCACTTCTATTTATATAATATCCATATTTAATCATAATTATGTTTATTTTATCCACTTTTGATATCTACAAAAAAATCTTCTTTGCATAGCTTTCCCTGTAACTTTTTTACTGTTTTATATTTCAAAAATACACGTTCAACGGTTTCTTTTTCTTGACAATTTAAACATATTCTATCACTTTTTTGTATGAGTAACTTAATGAAAACTGTAACATCTCTGCAGTATTTGTATGACATATTTCCTTTTACTGGTAATTTATCTATTACCAGTATCCACAAAAAAATATGTTTTACTTTCTGATTATACCATTTGCTTCTTATTTTTACAGCTTTATTTTTTCATCTCTTAGAGTTTCCCATGGTTTTATATAGTAATGTTTTATCATTACATTCTTATACCATAATTTTCAATCTTTTTCTATATCATCAATGTTTATTTTCCACAAAAATATTTTTCTTGGTAACATTTTATTTCTTCATTTACACACTCTTTTTCTCTTCTACTCTTTTTTACCATACCCCCAAAACATCATACTTATATTTATACAATTTTTCTACTAATCTCACATCTTTTTTATTTATCCACTTACAAATTTAATGAAGCAGCATATACCACTGGGTTAATTAACATTAAACCTCCTTCCTCTTTATTTACATATAAAACTTCTATTTTTACTGGGTTTAATCTAAAACTCCAGTGTGATGTCTGGATAATATCCCACCAAACTGCCACCAATAATGTGACATCTCATATTACATTGGGTCAGTATCTAAGGAACGTCAATCCTCACTACTGACTCCAATTTTAGACTGTCACTTAAATGGTAGTAATATTTCACAATTTCCCCAAGAACACAACAGGCACGTGTTCTATAACCTGGGACTGGACTGTATACTTTTGTCTGTCCCTAATGTAATTCATTATTACACACTCCAGAGCAATGTGTCCCAGTTTAAGACCTTGGATACACTCACACTTAAATAAATTGAATCTCACACATCCAAACACTTCTGGGAAAGCCTGACACAGATTTCCAGCTGTGTCCCTTCCCCCAAATGATACAATAAAATGCTGCCACCAACCAGATTGTCTACATAACCTTTCAAAGGGGTGTCCAATTATTAAAATTAGTTATTAAAACAAATGGTAGCAAATGGCCTAAATCAGCCAGGCTTTTGGAGTGGCCTGAGAATTATCAAAGCAGGTATAAGCACTCTCAAATCACTAAATAATACACCAATTGATCAGCCACAATATAAGAGGCTTTTGGAGTGGTCTGGGAATTATCAAAGCAGGTATAAGCGCTCTCAAATCATTAAATAATACACCAATTGATCAGCCACAAGATAAGATAATAAAAATATTCAACAATGAGCAAAATGATTGAAAATATAAAATACTAATTTCAATAAACAAATATAATTTGATCACCAGGAAAATGAAATTAATACTGAATGATAGAAATCCAACATTTAAAAAAACTCTTGACTAATTTAGCTATAATTTCCTATCTAACTAAAGAACACTGTTCCTGATCTAAACTAAATATCACAACAAAGCAAAGGCAGGCTTACAGTTCTTGGTGAATCCTTTGGGTATCCACTGCTCAGTACAACTGTGTACTGTAAATGGAACTGAACTGAAATGTGAACTCAACTGCACACAAGTGAACAATTCAACAACTGACTTCAACTGTCTGCATCAGGCTCTTTTATAGACTAGATTAACTGTACAACTATTCCAGTGATTATTTTCATTTCACTATTTGAAAATCAACAAACAGCTGTTTATTAAAGTTTCTTCCTGTCTTTCTGTCTCTGACAGTAAATACAGAGCAACTGGAAACATTCCAATAACATCATCTGCAGATCAGCTATGAAACAGCCTGCAGTTAGAATCGCCTTCATTAAAAACATGCATAGTTAGACATGTAACAGAACACTGTTCTGTTCTACAAAATATTCTGTACAGAGTATTAATCAATATGTAAAAACATATTTACAATATCATAGTTAAACATGCTGGCATATAATACATAGGCTAATCTGAAATTATGTACAAAACTCAAGCCAGACATGCCAGCACAGACGACAGATGACTGTTGGCAACATAAATACACTTGCTCTGAATGCTATCTTCCCATCAGTACTGAATTTGTCAAATAAGCCTTTTTTTCTGAATGATAATTTAGATGTTCTCCAGAAAAGACAGCTTTGTTTTATTTCTTCCAATTTTTTTTTCATTTAATTTTACTTACATCTTCATTCCCAAATGTTAGACCTAAAAGAAAATTCATTCATAGTAAAATATATACCTACATTGTTACTATATTACCAAAACCTTTACTTTTCTCTTTATTTAAAGCCATTCTTATCACCTCTAGACAGTTATTTGCATAAATTATTATTTCTTTTACCCAAATTTTATTTTTTGCAATTATTATACTGGCATCTGCATATGATACCAGAACTGGAAATTGTAATCCTTCAGGTGTCATATACCCCGCATCCTTCATTTTGTAATGTATTTCACATACTATCACATTCATAACTAATGCAAAGAGTATACAGCTAATTGGACTTCCCTGTCTTACACCACTCTTCATATGCACCTTTTGGCTTAACAGCCATTTAAAAGTATTTTTACTTTATTATTACCATATGCTGACATACGTAATGTCCTAACTCTGTCACTTATAATACATTCTTTCATTTTTACCCATAAGATTTCATGTCCTATTGTGTCATATGCCTTATTAAGGTCTCCTATCATGATTTCACTTCTTCCTCTTTCCTAGTCATAATATCATCCACAGTTTATCTGTCATTAATAATTCTTAACAACACTTCCTCTTTATACTATCTATATATATATATATATATATATATATATATATATATATATATATATATGGATTCACTTCATAATCTCAAAATATTGAAATCTATGAACTGTATGAACTCTATCTCGAATTTCATAGGTTCATAGGCTCATAGGTAGGTACTAGGCTATCGGCCAAGGGCCTATGTAATCCTATCCAACAAGGTTCCATGGCTTACGCCACCCAATAAAGTTATTTTCCTGTGCCCCTTTCAAGCAGAGACACAGAAGTGATCCCCGGGGTGTATTTCCTATTTCCCATCCACTCATCCAGATTTTTCTTGAAGAGTGCTAATGAAGAACTTTGCTTGACATAGATGGGTAGCCTGTTCCAGAGTATGGGAAGTCTTTGGGACAGGAATCTATCCCTCCAGCATATCCTGTTTATTGTGGTGACAAGGTTTAGGGCCCTAGAGCGTGTAGCTTGGATGGATTGGGATTTCTTTAGGTATAGCATGTCCAACAGCTCTGGGTTTGACATAGCTTTATATGTTAGGCAGAGATCACCTCAGAGTAGGTGATATGCTACAGAGTAAAGCTGGAGTTTTTTGAGGCGGTCAGTGTAGGGCATTTGTTTTTGGCCAGTAATCCTCTTTGTGAGGTACTTCTGTCACCTTTCCAGCTGCTGCAGATGTCTTGTGAGGTACATTCCAAAAGAGGTATACTCTATAATGGGTGTCAAGTAGAAGGGAACAATGACCTCTTTTTTCCTGGATGAGAACCCTTTTATGATTAGGTGTGCCACGTAGAAGGACTTCCTGGCTACTGTGGCAATGTGACTATCAAAGGAGAGACTACTCTTCACCTGGGTCCCAATGTCTCTTATTATGCATTCCATGTTAAGTAGATTGCTGCCTATGTGGTAGTTCACAGGTACAGAGTTTTTACCAAAGGGGATGACACTGCACTTTTTGGCATTGAGGCCATGGCTCTGACACCAGGCATCTGACTCAGCGAGGCCCTTCTGTAGGATGTCCGCATCATTTGGGGACTTGACCGTGGCTCCTAGTTTGCAGTCATCTGCGAACTTCATTAGCCAGAGGCTTTCTGTGTTAGCCTGTACTTCAGAGAATTAGATACCAAACAGGAGAGGTCCCAGGACGGAACCCCATGGTACTCCACTTGTCACTGCTTTGAGGTCAGATTTGGAGTTTGCAACTTTTACAGTGTGGGTTCTGTCAGTGAGCCAGTTGGCAACCCATCTTGTGACTTAGGGATTTATACCTAGTTTAGTGAGTTTAGCTATAATTCCAGAATGGGGGATGTTGTCGAAAGCCTTGGCAAGGTCAAGATAGGCTATGTGAACCACCTTACCCTCATCTACGGCTTTGGTGACTGCCTCAAAGAAGTCAATCAGGTTCAGGAGGCATGATCTGCCTTTCACAAAACCAAACTGGGTGGGATCCAGAGTTTGGAGGTTACCAATGTCTTTGTTTATGAGTTCCATGATGATACGTTCCATGACCTTGTGGACCAGGCTCGTCAGGCTAATAGGTCGATATTTCCCAGGATCAGTGGTGGCTCCCCATTTGTGGAGGGGGGTAACTGCTGCTGTGCAGCATTCAGTGGGCACAAAGCCTGATGCGAGGCTATTATTGAAGATGGTGGTTAAGTGGGGAGCCAGTTCGTTCTGAAGCTCATGTAAAACGCAGCCTGGGATGTTGTCCGGTCCCATGGATGCTGTGTTTTTGGCTTTAGAGAGTGCAGTTTTTACCTGCATAGTTGTAATTACAGGAACTCTGCATTCTTCCTGTATAGCTATGGGCCCTTTAGGGGGTGAGAGGAGGGTAAAGTTAGGACTGAACCTATCTGCCAGGATGTTGGAAATATCAGTTGGTTCTGTAATTTTCATACTTTTGTGCTGTAACTCAGAGCAGATCTGGGTGTAGCCATTGAAATTCTTAACATAGCTATAGAATGCTTTGAGGTTGTCCTTGGAATTAGTGGCAATTTTTTTCGTAGCTAGCTTTGGAGGATCTTATAAGGGATCTCAGCTTCTTACTGAGGCTGACCAGGGAGCTCCTCCACTCATGGGATTTTACTCTCTTTTGCAACAGTTTCTTCCTTCTGTTGTACAGTTTGTTCATGGTAGGGGACCACCAGATTGGCTTCCTTTTTTTGCAGGATAGCGTCTTGGTTCTGTTTGGGATAGTACAATCCATGCACTCGTGTAAGTGCTTATAGAGTGCATCTGTGTAGGATTCAGCAGTTGTAACTGTATTGTCCATATGCATGGGTGTCATGAAGTTCACCACTTCTGTCTTAAGAAGCATGAAGTTGGTTTTGGAGAAATTTTTTACTGTGGTTTCCTTAATGGGGAAGTCAGTTTTCATGGTCAGTTTTTCGAGACCATGAAATCGAATCCATACAACACCGAAACACCAAAACCACGGAGCCCAAAACTGCAAAATTCAAAACACTTAAAACACAGCACGCACTAGACCACACATATACCACAACACCCACATCACAACATAAACAAACAAAACAACACACATCCACAAACTTACAATATAAATAAGCAGGAGGGCAAGCCCCCCTGCTCCCCCCATCCCCCCAAGTGGGTGACTGCATCCCCACACCCTCCCTACTTATATATACTAACTCTGAGATCATATAATCAGTAAACAAAAGCAAATACACACACACACACACACACACACACACACACACACACACACGCACACACACACACACACACACACATTCTACAGTCCCTCACATACACATCACACATATCAGCACACTCACATACACCCAAACTCTCACCCAAAACCCTTACAAAACACTCACTTACCTTGACATAACACCTAAATCCACACATGGCACCACACACCATCCACACACAATCCCGGACATTACGTAGCATAAAGCCATAACTGCGAATTCGAGATATTCAAATTCATGATTATGTACTTTCGCTATTTTCAAACTTCGACTTTATAGTCTCGAGATACTGAAATTTAACATTTCAGTATTTTGAGATTATAAAGTGTTTCTATATACACACACATATATATATCTATATATATATATATATATATATATATATATATATATATATATATATATATATACACACATACACACATACTATCTTCCATAATGTTTTCCATTTTAGTTTCAAATCTTTTTTGTGTTATTTTCATAAAGATCTTATAATCATTATTATTCAGTACTATCAGTCTCTAGTTTTTTTAATCGTTTTCTATCTTCCTTTCTCCATATGAATTTAAGTATTCTACTACATAATGCTTTACAGATAAAACATTAATTTAACCATTCATTCAAAATCTTTAATAGATATATATATATATGTGTGTGTGTGTGTGTGTGTGTGTGTGTGTGTGTGTGTGTGTGTGTGTGTGTGTGTGTGTGTGTATATATCAATAGATATATATATATATATATATATATATATATATATATATAAATAATCTGTGTGTGTGTGTGTGTGTGTATATATATATATATATATATATATATATATATATATATATATATATATATATATATGTATGGGTCTAGGACACATGCTCGACTAGCATATGTCCGAATCACAAAACATTGAACACACATACACGAAAGCACTTAACACTGAAAAGCGCTTCCGTGTATGTGTAGTTCAAAAAAAAAATCTACGTTTCTGCACCCCCACACCCCCCTACTTTATTATTCTCACTCCAAGATCGCACTACAGTGGGGAAAAGGGAATTTTCCTTTACCCGCACTGTAGTCCGATCTACGAAAAAGTCACACATGCATGGAAACGCTTGTCGATGTTAAGCGCTTTTGTGTATGTGTTCAATGTTTTGTGATTCAGACATATGCTAGTCGAGCATGTGTCTGGATCCCATATATATATATTTATATACATATATATATATATATATATATATATATATATATATATATATATATATATATAAGAAATTGAGAGAGAGGTTTTTTTGCCAATCCCTTACATTTTTATACATTTTATATCATATTCCATCTGGTCCTGTACCCAAATCTATATTTACTTGTCCTAACACTTTATCTAGCTCATTTAAAGAAATCTCCTTTTCCAAGTATTTATTCTCTTTTTCTGTTAACCTTTTTTACTGTCTGTGTTTTTTCTCTGCCTTCTTTTTGCTGTAAATATTTCTTGTACAGTTTTTACTACACTGTTCATAATCATTTTCTGAGTACTTTCTATTTCTCTTTTTCTACACTACCATCTTCCTTTACTAATCTGCTTACGTAATGCAATACTTCTTTTCTTTTTGCTTGTAAAAAATATCTTTTGTAATACAATTCTTGTACTTTTTTCTTGATTTCTTTCATATAATTCTTTTTCTTTGTCAAAGTACTTTCTATCATTATATTCTAAATCTTCTAATGCATCATTATATGACTGTAAAAACATTTTTTGTATATTTTTTCTTAAATAATCCACCATTCGGACCAGTTTTTATAAAATGTCCTCATAGTAATATAATCTTCCTATAACTGTATTACTAATCTCTTTCCTTCTTCATTCCATGTTTCCTTGTTTATCCTTTTTTATTCATTTGCCTATTAATATATATTCGTTATTTTCCATTATCTCTAGCCATATTGCAAGATGATCAGGAAATCCTGTTTCAACTACCTCCCTACTCCTATAACTAAATATTCTGATACTGTAAACTAATCTATTTTAGGTCTATGCATACCTCTTTTGTAAGTCCATGAATTTTTGTCTGAAATTTTTAACTTAACTCATCTTATAACTTATATAATTTCCTTTCTTTTTACACTTGCCTCTTAAATCAGAAAGTTTCCTGTTATTATAATATTCATATTTATCACTACATAGTCTAAAATCTGATGAAGTAAGCTTTCCCTTTCTTTACAAATAATATAAGCATATGTTATAATTATCTGTACTTTTTCTTCCCGTTTTAAATCGACAATGGTTAATCTTCTCATTTTTGTTAAATTTACATCGAATATTTTTCTGTAGTTGTACAAAATACAGCTATTCATGAATATCTATCATTTCCCAAATTCCAGGTTATATTTCCTCCCCAATGGTTTCTCTGTTTTTAATCTTTATTCCTTGGTTAAAAATGTTGTGAATTCTAATACAATTACATCTATATCACATGCATTGCACCACTCCAAAATCCCTGTTCTTCTTATTAGATTGTTAATACTATTCACATTTACAGAAAGCACTCTAAAACTGCCCCTCCCTTTTTCTTAGTTTCATGGTTTCATAAGTTAATAGCTTATTACTAGGCTAGTTTTCTAAATAGGCCATTCTAATCCAAGATAATTTTTCTCCCAAAGCAGACAATCAAATACTGCACCTTGTAGGAGAGAGTCAAATACCTTAACTATATACCAACACCCAATCATTAGCTGCACATGATCTTTTTTTACCATTTCCTTGCTTTTTCCCTTTTGTACTTATCCCTTTAAATTTTATTTTTCTGTCTTTTACTCATTTATCAATATAATTCTTGTTTTATTTTACTACCTCCCAATTTATGTCCTCTTTGTCATTTATTTCAGAGCCTTATCTTCTCCTTATTAATTTTTTCTCATCTATTTTTTTCTTCTATTTCTACTCCTAAAATTTTTTCACTTTGTTCTTTTTCTTTATTATCTTACTCATTTTCATTTTTGCAATCCATCTATAAATGTCCAATTTTGTTACATTTATAACATTTCAATTCTCATTGTTTGAATCATGTTACATTTTCCTACAAATATAACATTTTCTTTTATCACAGTCAAATTTCCTTTTCTACAAAAAAAATGTCTTTGGTTGTCCCCACTCTCCAGTATTTTATGATACCCCTAATGCCCACTACAATTATCATGCTTAGTTTATGTGTATATGTGTTCTCTTTTTATCTTTAACATGATATTACAATCCCAGCCACCAATCCATAAACCCTTTTATCATAAACCTTTTCAATGTGCAGCACTTTTTTACAGAAAGTTTGCTAATATCCTTTCAAAGTCTCTCTTTCCACCTCTTTTTGAAATCGTGCATGAATGTGCTTATTTGTGTCCATGTTGTATGCTTTTTATCACATAAAGATACCATGGGTTACATTCGTTCTTTTTTTCATATTCTCAAAGATAATGTCACAAAATGTCTCTGTTAATAAGAATAAATGCTCTCACCATATATGCTTTTACACCCAAAGGAGCTATTAAATTGTCCCACACTTCATACCTGTCCATTTTGTCGTCTTCTTTACTTTGAATCCTTACCACGTACTTCTCACTATTCTTCAGGACTGTCTTTGTGCACTCCTTTTGCATTTTCTCCATAATGTCCCCCCAGGAAACATCTCCTTCATTTTCTGTCTCACTTTGCACTACTATTTCTTTAAATAAATCATCCTGCAACCCTTCTGTTGAAGGGCTGTGTTTGCTGACTAATCTCCATCAAACAGGTTTCTTTGAAATGTCTCCTTAGTATCCTACACACATTCTCTCCTCTAGGTATTTGCTTTTTCCTCAATTTCTCTCATCACTTCATTATCTCCTTTCCTCTCCATCTGCCTCTCTGTTTCTCTGGGTTTCCTCTGTGCCTGGAATGGAAACAGGATGTGATGCTGCAAAATGGGTGCCACTCACAACAACAAACAGTAGGGGGTGTTCCCCAGTTCCCTGGCCAAGTGTCCTGTAGTGGGATAAATAAACCTAGGGTGTTCCCTGAAAAAAGGTTACAAGCTTAGTGGGACTAACCCAGTCAAGAAAGGATTTATAAATTGTCAGGAAATATGTTGGAACACTTCAAAACATTGTTTTTCATCAAATTCTTACCTTTGAACATCTTGCTTATAATTTCCTCAAGTAACTTGAAAATAGTGTTATTAGCAGCCACATTACTATTTACACTGGGTTAGACATACAAAGTGGTCATAGGGTTTAGCTAATCACTTGCGAATTTCCACTGGTTGGCTAATTACCAAAACTGGTTTAGCTATAAAGTGTTGCCAAAGCTTACATCAAAGTTGCCTTCTATTTCTTTATCTTCCACCTTTTCCAGCACATAAGACAACATGTTTTTATTTCTTAATTTTACATTTCTGTGTACTCATAAGTAAGGACTTGTAATTCTTTTTAATTTTAATTATGAACAACTGATGTCTAATATGCTGTGGTAGATTTCTAACTTACAAAATGAAATTATTTTTATCCATCACAAGTAACAATATAAACTACACATCATAAATTACTTTTATAATGTTCAGGTTCCATTGTCTGTCAATAGACAGTAAGTGCAACTCATGAGAGAGTGGAAAGCGAAGCGTGATTTCACGGAAGTATATAGTAACAGTGAAATGCATTTTGAAGGAGTCTGTCTGTTAATATATATATTAATGGAGGGGTGGAGGCATAATTCTCCCATACACACACTGTCAGTGCAAGGAGGGGAGGGGCTCAGATTTCAATGTAAAATGCTTCTTATGTAAAAACATACATTTCACGGTTCACTGTTACGTTCCAAGGGTTGCACTTGTTTCTCAGAGCTTCAGGACTTGTACTTTAGTCTCTAAATTCTTCTAAGGCACCTAATGTTCTTCCTACCAAACATCTTCCCAGTTCTTTCATCTAAAAAAAATGTGGAGCACTTAGTATACATTTGCACATCTTCTACTTTGCATGTCTGTATGTAACTTTCCTCTTGCTAATAAACTACGTTTTCTATCATTACAACAGTCTAACAAATCTTTAAAGGTTTTTCTTCTCTCTTCAGAAAATCGTGTTTTTTCTCTGCTATCCAAAAAAAAGAGAGAGAAAATAGCAGGATGTGCTCAATCTAGTCGATCTCATTTTATTTTTACATCTCGTATTTCTGGTGTTTCTACTTTGCAGCCTTCTTAAACTATTCCTGATAACCCTGCAACATTTTCTTTATTTTCTGCTTTCAGTAAATCTGTTTTTTTTGGTTATTTTGTATTTACATTTCTTATACTTACATCAATAAACCCCCGGATTTACTAATCTTCTGTGCAGGACTAATCTAGTCCTGCACGGAAGTGGCAGTTTAGGAGGAGGACAGCAGTGCACCATGCATATTAATGAAGGCGCACTGTCTAACCTCCTAATCCTACACGGAGCATGCTCGAGTGCAGGGGGCGTGTCTGAGAGCAGAGCTCTCAGAATAAACATGCCCCTGCAAAGTAGAAAAGCAGAGACTGTAAATAAATGAGCGAGACCGCCCATAGGTGTCCGCATATCCCCACCAACAGTACCCCATGTGTACAACAGCAAAGAAAAAGAACGAACCCCTGTATTTATTTCTAAAACTCCGAGTACAGCTAACCGTAGGTGTGCGGGTGTGCCCATCGTTTAGCTACGGATAAAGCAGCTTAAAAGGCTAAACAGGATAACAAGGAAGATATATGCAAATGAAGCAGCACAGCAATAGTGCAGTGGTCAGAGCATCCACCTACTGAGCAGGCATTCCCAGTTCGAGTTCCACTGCAGTACATACCATTTTCCATATGAAATCTGTATACGAACATTTATTTACATTTTATTGCTGTATAACCTACTAAATAACATTTAAATGTGAACTGGAGTACTGCTTTAAATGCACATGTGAAGAGTCAATACCATAATGAATAAGTCAGCAGTAAGCAGGCGTAAGCACAGATAAGCAGTAGTAAGCATATGTAAGCACTAGTAAGCGTGTGCAAGTGCGTTTGGGTGGAGTGAAGCACTGCCGACACAGATCAAGCAAAGGAGACGCTAACTGCATGTAAGACACTGTGACCAGAAGTCAGCAGTGCTAACCTCTGCACAAATCTGCCTACAACCGCTTGAAAGTGCCTTAAGCACACAGTATCCAATGGCCGGTGTCATGTGTGACTCTGTGTACACTAATGGAGTCAGTCGTAGGAATCGCAAAGCATACATGGCACACAAGGTTGGCCGGTATGCACAAGAAACACAGTATCCAGCAATACCAGTCAACATTACCAGATATGTAACTAAAGATTTACAGCTATATATGTCTGTATGAATACTCATATCTATATAGATATATACCTCCTCCTCTCTGTAGTACAAATGTATACATACATAGATAGACAAATAAATAAATACCCACATATGCATATGCAGACACCCATACATCCACATGTCGTATAATATATATATATGTGTGTGTGTGTGTGTGTGTGTGTGTGTGTGTGTGAGTGTCTGTGTGTACGTAGATATACACAGATATATAACTATGATAAGATACAACACCTAAGAATGACATATGTTCACAAGCCATGCCAATGGAGGTGAGGGGCCCAAGCAAAAAGCGTGTAACACGTAGCATGAACACCCACCCAGCCGGACAGGGGAAGCATACAAACAAACCCACAAACAATGCAAACAATCCACTGCTCCCCAGACCACAGGCAGGATACAATGGGGGTACACAGTGGACCCAAGAAGTCTAATCTTGGAACAGAGACAGGAGCGTCCCTTGTGGGACAACACAAAAATGTCTTGTTATAGGAGGAAGCCCGTGCGATGACCTATCAAGGCAGAGTATGTACATACTCCGGGTATGTAAAGCCTGATGACCCATGGGTTGAGGGAACGTACAAGATGGGTCCTGTGAAGTGGAGAGTGGGCAGTGTGTAGTGGTGTGTTTAGACCAGACCTGCACCCAGAGTAAGGATGAGTGCTGTAGAGGAGGTGTGGGTGGTGGAACTATGGGTATATAATTATGGGTCTAGGCATGCAGTTGTTTGCTGGAGTGGGTCTATTCAGACTGCCCCAGGGATGTAAGCAATAGTGTTCACTGGGCAGAGCCATCACCCAATGGGCAGACACTCCCGCTATGAGTCCCAATGCAGCACAGTCTATTTTACATGGCAAAGAACGGTATAACCAGATGTAGATGTAAATATGTAGAGTTATGTGTGTGTATATATACCCATAACTACATGGAGATATACCTCTCCCTCTCTGCGGTACAAATGTATACATACATAGACAGACTTATATATAAATACCCACATATAGATATATACATCTGAAGACACACATACATCCATACGTCGTTAAATATATATGTACAGCAATATATATATATATATATATATATATATATATATATATATATATATATACATACATACAAATACAGATATATATATATATATATATATATATATATATGTGTGTGTGTGTGTGTGTGTGTGTGTGTGTGTGTGTGTGTGTGTGTAAATATACATATATATATATATATATATATATATATATATATATATATATATATATATATATATAAAACTAGGATATGATACAGCAGTTAAGAATTACATGTGTTCCCAGGCCGTGCCAATGGGGGTGAGGGGCCCAATCAACAAACGTGTAACACGTAGCATCACCCCCACCCAGCTAGCTGGGTGAAACATACAAACACACAATACAAGTAAACAAACCACTGCTTCCCAGACTACAGGCAGGATACTACCAGTGGGAGATACCCGCCAAGTCTAATCTTGAAACAAAGACAAGAATGTCCCTTGCAGGACAAGCCAAATATTTTATGGCTATTCGGGCTTCCAGCCATTACACGGATAACCTACAGCAGGGTACGCATGTTCCCGGACTACAAGGTTGGGCCTGATGACCCATGGGTGAGACAACATATGTAATGGGTCCCGAGAAGTGGAGAGTGGGCATTGTGTAGTGGTGTGTCTAGACAAAACCTGCACCCAGAGTAAGGAAGACTGCTGAAGAGGAAGTGCGGTCTGGGAACTATGGGTATGACATTATGGGCCTAGCTGTGCAGGTGTTGGCTGGAGCGGTTCTATGTGGACCACCCCAGGAATGTAAGCAATAGTGTGCATTGGGCAGAGCCGATGCTTAACGAGCAGCCATGCCCGGTATGAGTCCCACTGCAGCAAAGTCTAGTTTATATGGCAAAGGACGGTATAACCAGATGGGTTGTTGCAAACCCACTAAATGATACCAAAGAACACATGATTGCAACACCCCACTGTAGGCATGTAAGCCAAACTAATTGGCATCACAAGGTATGTTGCTGTCCAGTCCTCTCAACTGTCCCTGATCTTCAGGGACGTCCCTGATATAGACTCCGATTGCAGGTCTGTCCCTCTTAATCCCTCTTAAAACTGGTGAATGCTGAAGAAAAGGTGGTGAGTAGCCCTCAATAAATAATGATAGTAATCCAGAGTTATAGACATTTTACATCAGAATATCTGTATTACTCCACATTCTCTTAATCTGCAAATGTTTCAAGCTAATATTACAAATATTTAAAAAATATCCCTGATTGTCTCTGATTATTTGAGGATTTGTCCCTGAGTCTGTTGAGATTTAACTCTGATCGGTTGAGAGCTATGTTGCTGCCCTCACCCCTACCCAGGAGTGTAATTTTCCAGACCTACCCCCAAATTCAGGGTATATACACAGCTGTCGCTGTAGAAGAAATGGCCTTTTGTGGACCTTCCCGTCAGCCGTCCTGCACATCCCTGGACATGTCCCCACTATCAGCCCCTCTGTGTGGTCCAATAACACCACTTACCTATCAACCCCTGTTGCATTCGTAGTAATGTTCACAGTCACAGGTAGGTGACACCCTCCACACAACTATATTGGCAGAATCTGGAACCCCCAACCCAGGTGTATTACCTCAGTTGTCCCAGACTACACATGTAAATAACACATGAAGGGAAAACCCAAACACACTTGGATCACCACCTTGCGAAATCCACCACCCCCAACACTCCAGACCCCTACACCAACTATTGACACCTCCTGTCCTGCCTCATATACTTATCCCAACACCCTCCAAACCTGCACTAACGCTCCCCCACCAATCAGTCGAACGGCCTAATATACAGTTAAAATGCCCCCCCCTCCACCTACCTGCTTACACCTCCACTATTCACATCTACTCTACAACAAAGGTATGGCATAACTAAACCTAACCTGAATACCTGAGTGTAGCCAACCAGAAATGCTAAACTAGAATTCCACTTAACCTTACACTAACCTTCATGAACAGTCATACCTGACGTGTACACCTGACGTAAGCATGTATAATAATGACATGTACATGAAGTAGCATATGCGGAGGTCAGCAAGTCCGAGCCTAGCACACACCAATGCATACCCGCCCACACTACCCCCGCAGTGCCTTAGGCACACCGCAGCCCACAGCTCTCGTTGTGGCCAGTACCAACATAATAAGCACTCCCAGGTCCCCCACCCCCTGCACACTATAGTCCAAGTAAGTTACCATGAAGGCATGGCAGACATACAATCAGCTGCTGTTATCACAAACATATCATCCGGCAGAGTCAGTCAACAGTATAGGAAATGTGTGTAAGTATGTACATTAATACCAGCAAATGTGCACAGTGCTCAGTCACAGTATTCCAAGCAGTCTATGAGTATCAATGAGTAGTGCCTGTCCACGCATACTGTGAGAACAGTAGTCTTGTATAATACTGAAGAGAGGAATGGAAAATGGGCCATGGTGTGGGGGTATGTTTCATCCACAAAAGCGGGAGATGAGGCTGGTCTGGTGTGTGAGAAAACCACTGCATCTGAAAACCCTGGCAGGATGCTACCAGTGGGAGAAACAGTGTAGATCAGCAAAGTGTACTTGTGACA
Organism: Protopterus annectens; assembly: GCF_019279795.1. Lineage (NCBI taxonomy): Eukaryota > Metazoa > Chordata > Ceratodontiformes > Protopteridae > Protopterus > Protopterus annectens. The sequence continues at coordinate 113,545,504 of NC_056735.1, read as the reverse complement.
CGAAAACAGGTCCATCCCTGCCAGGACACACCAGACATTATGGGTCACAATAATGTTCCTACCAGTATCAGAGGTGGATGAAGGGAAGGCTCAAATATATGTGGACTAAACTGGTGAAGAGCTTGCAGAAGGCTGCATCGAGACAGTAATATGGAGGAATACTGAGACGTGCAGAGAGGAAAATGAGTGGAGGTGTGGTATGGCAGGGCTAGCAACTGTAGAATGGATGGCTGCTGAGTACGTGGAGCTCGGGGGCTAGGGAAAGGAAGCATGGGTATGACATTAAGGTAGGAATTTGCAACCTACGCAGAGCTGCAATAGTGTAGTGGGCAGAGAATCCGCCTATCGTGCACACATTCTCAGTATGGGTCCCACTGCAGCACATTCTATTTCCCGTGTAAAATCGGTATAACCTAATCGTTTTGTTGTATAACCTACTAAATGACATTTACACTTGAACAGGAGTACGGAATTACACATAGCCCACTCACTATTCATAGGACATGAGACAACACACAGATATGTATAAACAGAAGCACATAGATCTGCACTTATGTAATCAGTGAGGAATGCATGGCCCACACAGAAAAGTAGATGCAGACAGTGCAGATATATAACATACTATGCTGTCCAGGACAAGCCCATCAATTCGTACAACTGTGGCCAAAGGATTTGCCATCAAGATAGGTAACAATAAACAATAACAGATGTAGTTCAGCAGCCGCCAGTTACACCCTGTAGTCAAGGCCTAGCGGGACATTTATTACCTGTGATAATGTCTATGTATCTGTCACATGTATGGACCTTGACCAACAAATGTTGTGGGTGTCCATGATATGACTGGGATGATAGCAGGAAAGCCAGCAGTATATTATGATAGGCCAATACTGAACGACCCCTAACCGCATCACAGCAGAACAAAGCCAGCCATATATGTGGAGGACGGAGGCAGGAACACAGGACCATTTCTGTAATATTGCTGTAACACATCCTGTACTTAGCTGGTGTTACAGGATTCAATGCAACATACACTTATGCAGGAATAACACATCAGGAACACAACTGGAAGTAGCCATGTACTGATAGCACTCAACAGACAGATTGCCGGGGATATATCTAGGACAAGACCTGTGTGGTGCACAGGCAAAAGCAAACAGACAATCCACTGGCCATCATGTGGATAGGCCCACTGTTGAGAGCTATGCAGACAGACTGTATCCCACCCTAAACTACTATGTACATGCAAACACTGCAAGACCAGCAATATACAATGCACATAACAACACCACTCACTCTGTCTGTAGGCCTGGAACAACCTAAGTTTGTGTACTTGTCCTGTGTCTGCAAGCCCCGCTGTAGTAGGTACCACAACCTGCCATCTGTAACACTGCTGACAACATACAGGAAGGATGTCCGCCTTACTGGAAAGGTGAAGGGACAATGCCCACATGAGTAAGCATTTTATAGTACTAGGTTGCCATGATGATGGTTTACAGAATCACTACACAGAAGGCTGCACGCAGTCAGCAACTGTTGCACACTGATTGGTGCAGAGCCCATCACCTGATCATATGCATCACCTTCAAAAGCCATGCTGTAATCCATTCAAACCAACAGAGAGAGAGAGAGAAAATAAAAAAGATGAGGAAACCAACCGACAAAAAAAGGAAATTGAAAACAAATGTATACCACGGAAGTTACACAGTGGGGAACACAGTACTACAGGCCACAACCGGGAAGGCATCACATCCGTCCAAACACTAAAAGGTATGTAAAACACAACTGTATGTAATTTAATGTAGGATGTGGTATAGATTAATAGGATGTATGATGTAGAATGTTTGATATGTGCCATCTGTAGTTGTCCCTGTAATGATGTCCCACTGAACAACTGCTCTGGACAATACTGTCTGTCCCTGTAAGCAGTGGGACATACCTGCCAACTGTGCAGATCAGCAATGAATGACAAAGATGTCAGCCATAATATCTGTGTATGTTATGTTAATGTGGTGAATAGCTGTTGGTGGATGTACTGCCCTCATGATAGACACATGTGTGTCAGTGCACAGCACTTGCAGGACAGTCATGTGAATGTGTGTGCAATAGGCATACCAGCAATCTCACACCATAGTTACCACCCTAATGTTAGGCTGTGTTCACATGTGGCACCTGTTTGTGTTGCAGCAAGGCAGAACAGTGCAGCTGTGAATGAAAGACAGTTACAGAATGTGGATCGGGTGTCTGTATGCACTCCACATATCTGTGTGATACGGACTGTGACATGTATGTGTACAGATGCAGACACTCATGCAGACAGGTATATCAACAAGGTACAACATATATCTACACATATATTTACATAGATGCATATTTATACACATATATATAGTGGCACTGACAATGGCATGCAGGTGCAATAGTCTGTAACAGGCCAGCAAAGATAAGTGTCCCCACAGGGAGCATGGCTACAAACACATAGCACAAAGCGTGGCACATACACATAACACAAAGCTTGGTACAATACAACATGTCCCAATGGCAGGTAATCAGCTGACATAACAATTGCAGTCTGTGAACGTGTTGTTGTAACTGATATGGTGGGGGAGACATATATATGTATTAAGAACTATGGTAACCCTGCTGTATGGGTGGCTCATACCTGTTTCCATCTTTATGTCTTCCAGGAATCATGTTGCATTGTCACCTTCCCATATACAGCGCTGCAGAAACAGCTATCATCATCGACCACGTGGTACAGCACTACATTCTTCCTTTTGGCCAGACAGCCCATGACCAGCAGGAGAGGACCACACTGTGGAACAAGTTAGTCCAAAGCAATGATGTCGGACTGCATAACCTCAGCTATGAGCATGTCCGGCATCATTGCACTGACCTGCTTCACCATGTATGTCAGTGTGCAGAAACCCACCCATCCACCCCTCACCCATGTGGAGGAGCTTCTCAGCAGCCTAGTGGCACCTGTCTGCCTGCAACATCAACACCTGACAGGGCACATCTTGGAGGTGGGTGCCAATGACTCACCAGCTGAGGATCATGCAGGTAAGGCCCCAGAGCACATCGGTACACCACTCAAGTGTATGCCTCTGCAGCTGTACAGGTACATCATGCAGAACCGAGATGTTATATACTTTATCTGCTGCTGTGTAGCAGTAATAAACTGTTGTGTAGAAGCTGTAATATTGTGAATTCTACTGTTGATGCAACATAATGCTGCACTCACTTGTTATGAATGCCAGAGGTGTGGCCACTGACATCAGCTTTCTTGCACTCCTATGTAGGTCCCTCCAGGATACAACCAAAGCAGCAGCCCGTAGCCAGTGAGTATGGTTTGTGTTCATGCATGATGATTAACTTGGCATGTAATAGCTATGGGCTATCCCCAATACATACGTCTAACACACCTACCCATACTGCATGCTGTACACATTCACGTTTTGTTGCTGAGAAATGCACTGCATCACAGTAGAGACCATGCTGGGGTATAGGAAGGGCATAACAGACACATGCAAGATAACTAACATCCTGTCAATGTGCAATGTGTCCACAGGGATGTGACATGTGGCAGGATACACAGCCTACAGTAGGGACATGTGTGACTCAACACCACCATGGTTGCAGCTGTACACAAGCAGGTTAAGTAAACATTGCAGACGTAACCCTGACCCCACAGCACTCATCACAGCAGTGTGTGCACTCCAAGGGATGCGCAGATGAGTACACCTTGCAACCATGCAGAGGTCTGGGACATGTTTAGGGCACCCCTCACAGCCATGGTAAGGTCCACTGACTGTCAGTGTAATAGTCATGTACTGGTCATACATGCACTGCTGATGTTGTGATCTGTAACGCATTCATCAGGCATCCACAACTGATAGCTGTTCACATACTATCAAAGGTATGTGTTGCTACAACACACAGGGGCTGTGAGCATTGGAGCTGACATAACTGACACAGTACTACAGATGCATCAATGGTTTCTACACCTGCGGGGTATGATGCACAGTACAAGGCAGGGTGACAGTACAAGGCAGGGTGCAGAACAGGCCACAGTAACACTTTCTACATGGGTGCAGTGTGAACATGGGACACCTACCAACAAAGCCCATGCCTCACACATGTATACTGCCACTAGCATGATGTCACTATAGTTGCACTGCATGCTGTTGAGCTCCATGTGTAATGCGTGTTGACAGAAGGCTAATTGGAGGACTGTGTGTACAAATGTTGTGCAACTCCACATGTAGGAGTGTGGGGTGTGTGTGGGTGACTCAGTTGTGTTCATAGGTGAAATTTAGTGGAGTGTGGATGATGCATGTCAGGTGTGTGTGTGTGTGTGTGTGTGTGTGTGTGTGTGTGTGTGTGTGTGAGTGTGTGTGTGTTTATCCATGTATGCACAGGCAATAGTGGGATTGACCATATGGCGGTACTTCCCCTTGGGATTGCGCTGTACATGGAGTGAGACATGGGACATCAGGACAACCTGTCAGATATGTGAAAACAGGACAGCTGATAGCATAACAAGGGCTGTAGCATGGAGCAGGCATTGGGAGGTGCAGGACATACCAGGTATACACATCATATTGCCAGCAGCAGATAGGCAACCGACTACCCACATATGCAGCACTACAAATGCAATGGGGAATTACCACAACACATTAGTGAGAATATTCAGGTAGTGCTGTCATCCACATGATGGGTCACTTGTGCAGCAGATGTGGCATGGACTGAGCAAGACTGTAGTATGAGGCTCTGGTGTGTGACATATGTAGTGAATGTAACAGCCCCAAACATATAGGGGCCTCGTACACCATTACTGCCCATACACAGGGTAATACAGGGTGACAGCTGTGAGGCTATGTACAACCTACTCCACCCAGGTCAGAGAGATGATGGAGTAACAGGTCAGGTGTGGTAACACACGTGTAGGCATGGGGAGGGATGATATGTTAATGGGCTGTAGTGATGTGTGTGTATTAGCAAGTGCCATGCAGGAAGGGGAACATATGTAACTGACTGTGGGACTGTCTGCAAATACAGGGAATGTTAGGTTGTAAGGTGGCTGTCAGTGTGTGTGTGTCTGAGTGTGTGTACTGTTATGCACTGCTGTACAGGTCTTAACATGTGTATTTGTTTCCCCCACAGGTGGCGAGGTGGTTCAGGGTCCCTCCTACTCGCATACTGAGGTAGGCATCCCTACAGACACCGATGATAATAAAGGTACAGGTGAGGCACAGGTGGAGTTGTCAGAGGCCGACACTGGGCCAACATGTGTCATCACCTTCCTAGCCACCCCAAGCCCGCATACAGTTACAGTACCCCTACATACTCCATCACATGTGGCCATAGCAGAGGGACAGTTGATGCTTGGTGACAATGGCCAGGAAAGTGTGGTGTCCATGCCAACTGTGTCAGGTCATAGTCAGCATAGCCAGATGTCCAGAAGGCCACCACATCAGCAGATGTACCATGGTGTTCATGGGAGGACCACAGGTCATCCTGCCCCTGGCAAAGGAGCCACAACTGGTACCACCAGGAGCATGTTTCAGGCTGTAATGGAGGCACAGACATGTATGGAAATGAACTCCAGACAGGTCCTGAGGCTGCAGAGGTCTGCTTTCTCAGCTGTAAGTGGCAACCTCCATGAACTCGCTGTTGCCTTCCATGAATATACTGAGGTCATGGATAGACGGTGGGGTGAGATGGTTGGCCACCTTGACTGTGGTATGTCTGTGCTAGAATGTAGGGTGGGAGTGGTGTGACATCTGTGTGGGCGTAGGCCAGAGACACCAGCAACTGGCAGTCAACGTGGACATGCCAGGATGCACAGCCGCTCCCGTAGTGGCAGTACAAGCCCCAGCACACCACAGGGGCTGCTGTCCACACCACACCACAGCAGGCCATGTGCACGTGGCCATGGCCAGGCCCAGGTAGGACATGGTTCCAGTGGACATATGTCATCATAAGGGGAGAGTAGCACCTCAAGGTCTGTACCTGCACATGCCCATGGAACCCCTGACAGGCACAGTCAGTGTGTCCGTGGCCGGAGGCACTGAACTCACACACTGTCAGGTATGGTCTGCAGCTGTCCAACATTACCCGTGTGGGGCAGCCACATAGCAGAACTGTGTGCATGCATACCCACACACTATGCAACCACACCTAGGGCGTCCCCATACCATCACACAACACATCACCATGCCCTAATCAAGGAACCACACCCCTCACCCACACACATGGTGACAAGTTTGGATCATCCTCGGCCTCTGGCACATCTGCAACACACCCTCAGAATATGATGATACCTGTGCCACATCTTTATCATCCATAACATCGATGCAAGAACAGGCTAACATGGTTCTGATGCACACGGTGACTGTAATGGGGTGTTGCAATGTACTGCAGTGTAGAATATAGTCAATGGTAATGTGTACTGCATACATGTCAGGTAGTGTTGCCATGCAGCTAGGATGACATTCACACACCCTGTGCATATGATGATACCTGTGCCACATCCCTGCCATGCCTAACATCAATGCAGGGACAGGCTAACATGGTTTTGATGCACACAGTGACTGTGATAGAGTGCTGCAATGTACTGCAGTATAGCCATGCAGCTAGGATGACAGTCACACACCCTGTGCATATGATGATACCTGTGCCACATCCCTGCCATCCCTAACATTGATGCAGGGACAGACTAACATGATTCTGATGCACACGGTGACTGTAATGGGGTGCAGCAATGTTCTGCAGTGTAGAATGTAGTCAGGGGTAATGTGTACTGCATACATATCAGGTAATGTAGCCATGCAGCTAGGATGCATCCCAGCTGTTGGTAACACCAATTGATATCCCCATACTGTCATCTATTTGTGCTGTAGGCATACATGTGTCAGCAGGAGGATGGTCTGCAGTCATATTCCACAGGGGTATGTCAGTGTGGTGACACCATGGCCGTGACATATGTGGTGTACAGTTGCACACATGCCCCAGGTATGTATAACAGCTATTGGCCGTGAAAGCATGACCAGTGGCCTGCTGGTACAGGTATGATCTGCACCCTTATATCAACTCATCCACATACACACACATCCTGACTTGGCGACACTGTGTCTAGACCCCAACCCGGGTATGTAGTGCTACTGAACTGTGTGGCTGTCATTGCACACACGACACCATCTGTAGGGTGAGGTGTATACCAGGTCATGTGCTACATGCAGACCATCCACAGACATGTACAATATGGTAATGGGGGATGTAATGTTTGTATATGGTGAATACATAGTGTGTCATACCATCATATACACATTGACCGACACATAATGGGTAGACACACATCTTAGAGACCTAGTTGTATAGTTGATAACTAACTAGTCCATGTGTCCAATGTGTTACAGGTAGGCTGCACACAGCACATGTGCAACTGAACCATATCCTGTTTTCTGTTACCTGTATGGGTGTTGGTGACATTGGCCACCTGAGAGTGGTACATGGGCCATATACCAGGTGTACCATAGTGTAAAGACAGTGTACACAGCACCCACATACCCCATTGGATATTGTGCACACTAGAACCCATCTAGATACTCTAACATACCCACAATCACACAGTGGCCATGACGCAAAAACAACCCATTGCATATCACAACAGTGGTACCACAGGGATATGCATCTGATGTACATGCCAGAGACATAGTAGGGTGTTGCATTGTGTTGCCACACCTATGGGTGCCAACAACAATATCTGTACTACTGTGTGGCAATGTGTATTGTAATAGGACTATGTGGACTTGGACCGGTGTACCCTACAGATATCAAACATGCACATATATACACACGTGGCAGACCTCAATGGGATTCCCATGCCTACCGACCCATTGGTGCAACACTGTTGTGCTGGTACTGCAAGGCACATGTAGCTGTTAGGGAGTGGAGTGTAACAGGCTACATGTTACATTAATGGGGTTGAGAGGCACCACACACTATACGGGTCGTACGAATAGGCACTCCCCCCCAGCCAAACATGTCTGCCCTGCAATACACTACCAAGTGTTGGCGATCCCATAACCAGGGCCAGTGGCAACATGGTCACATGATGTTACCTGTACTACATCCCACCTGTATGTCAGGCTGTTATTGGTAACATATCATGCAGTACGTTCTGGCTCCCATGGGGAATGTATTATGTGGATGCCATCAACATTACCAGGCTTCAGATACACAGACACAAATATGCAGATACAGGTATACATATACATGATTTTATATATATATATATATATATATATATATATATATATATATATATATATATATCTGTACATATACATGTGACTACACATACACGCGCAGTTATATGTACAGTACGAAACATAAGCAGTAGGTGCACACAATATGGAACAGCCACTATGCCTACAGTTGACCCCTGAACGACTGGACACTGTATGTGCCACCCATAAAAATGACAATCGTTGCCTGTAACATACACCCACAGAGAGGTCATAGGCAAAACAACACCCACAGGTTTGCTGACATGGTAACCTGTCATTGTGTACTATTACAGTTTACATGCCATACCATATAGCTGTTCAGACACAGACAACTATTTCAACGGAGTGATGCAATAGTGGACCAGTTACACTCATACAGTAGGTTGGAAAGGTTCACAGCTGTTGCTGTCCAGGCCAAGCCATTCACATTGTACAATAGGAAAGTCATGCTAGACCACAGGATATCTAACAATCAACAGTATGTACTCCAGGTGTGTAGTTCAGCAGCCTCTATCTACACACTGTACAAACACAGTAGGTGGTATGGACATCTCATGACCACATGGGTTGTAACTATTACATAACTTGGCATAACCAACACCATCACGTGCACACCAACATGAAGAACAGTTTGTATGTCAGGGGGCAGTAGTCCTGCAGTACCCAGATCCATGACAGTAATGTGTATATAGGTGAAGTATGTGGTACTCTACATCCAGATACCTTAAGGCAGCTCAGCCCTGATAACCCCATATTTTGTAGCAGCCTGGGTCTTTTCTAGTGCTCCCCCCCCTGGACTCAATTATACAGGGCCATATAACACTGTTGCATACACTTGGCTCTGCAGTGCATGAGGGCACACATGTATTGTGTAGGTGGCACCCACACATATATGGCCCCAGCCCTACCATATGTGTGAGGGGGACAACAGCAGTGGACTGATGGCAGACATGGCAGTGTGTTATACTACCAGCCCACTATGGATCAACCACCGACAACATGACATATGTGCACAGCTTGGTATGTAGGTGATGGGCAGAGGCTGGAATACAGGCACATATATGGACAACTATTGCCATATAATATGCAAGGTGCAGATGTTACTCATCAGACCAATGATTGAGTACAATGCCCCATTCGAATGTATCTGACCCGACACTTGCAGCAGCTGGAGAGGCCACAAAAGTTCCTCACCAAAAGGATAAAGGTCTCAAACATCTGTCCTATGCTGCCCGACTGAAAGAACTCCAGCTCTATTCAGTCGCTTAGCTGCTCAGAGGTGACCTTTGCCTAACATACAAGGCCATGTCAAACCCAGATTTGATGAATATGCTTCACCTCAAAAATCTAGATCCGTCAGAGCCACAAGGGGAGACTTAAACTTACACGGCTAATAGGGCGTGCTGGAGGATAGATTCATCACCCAAAGACTCCCTATGCTGTGGAATAAAATCCCGGTATATGTGAGGCAGAGCACCTCGCTGGCCTTGTTCAAGAGAAATCTTGACCAATGGATGAGAGATATGAATATACCCAGGGATTACCTCAGTGTCACTGCTCGACAGAGGCACAGCAAAATAATGGGTATAGTTTCCCATACTAAAGGGGTGGCGTAAGCCACAAAACTATGGGCTAGGCTTGTAAATGCCCTCGGGCAGATAGCCTAGTATGAACCTATGAACCTATGAATCATAAGGGGAGAGTAGCACCTCAAGGTCTGTACCTGCACGTGCCCATGGAACCCCTGACAGGCACAGTCAGTGTGTCTGTGGCCGGAGGCACTGAACTCACACACTGTCAGGTATGGTCTGCAGCTGTCCAACATTACCCGTGTGGGGCAGCCACATAGCAGAACTGTGTGCATGCATACCCACACACTATACAACCACACCTAGGGCGTCCCCATACCATCACACAACACATCACCATGCCCTAATCAAGGAACCACACCCCTCACCCACACACATGGTGACAAGTTTGGATCACCCTCGGCCTCTGGCACATCTGCAACACACCCTCAGAATATGATGATACCTGTGCCACATCTTTATCATCCATAACATCGATGCAAGAACAGGCTAACATGGTTCTGATGCACACGGTGACTGTAATGGGGTGTCGCAATGTACTGCAGTATAGAATATAGTCAATGGTAATGTGTACTGCATACATGTCAGGTAGTGTTGCCATACAGCTAGGATGACATTCACACACCCTGTGCATATGATGATACCTGTGCCACATCCCTGCCTTGCCTAACATCAATGCAGGGACAGGCTAACATGGTTTTGATGCACACAGTGACTGTGATAGAGTGCTGCAATGTACTGCAGTGTAGAATGTAGTCAGGATGATGTGCATTGCATACATGTCAGGTAGTGCAGCCATGCAGCTAGGATGACAGTCACACACCCTGTGCATATGATGATACCTGTGCCACATCCCTGCCATCCCTAACATTGATGCAGGGACAGACTAACATGATTCTGATGCACACGGTGACTGTAATGGGGTGCAGCAATGTTCTGCAGTGTAGAATGTAGTCAGGGGTAATGTGTACTGCATACATATCAGGTAATGTAGCCATGCAGCTAGGATGCATCCCAGCTGTTGGTAACACCAACTGATATCCCCATACTGTCATCTATTTGTGCTGTAGGCATACATGTGTCAGCAGGAGGATGGTCTGCAGTCATATTCCACAGGGGTATGTCAGTGTGGTGACACCATGGCCGTGACATATGTGGTGTACAGTTGCACACATGCCCCAGGTATGTATAACAGCTATTGGCCGTGAAAGCATGACCAGTGGCCTGCTGGTACAGGTATGATCTGCACCCTTATATCAACTCATCCACATACACATCCTGACTTGGCGACACTGTGTCTAGACCCCAACCCGGGTATGTAGTGCTACTGAACTGTGTGGCTGTCATTGCACACACAACACCGTCTGTAGGGTGAGGTGTATACCAGGTCACGTGCTACATGCAGACCATCCACAGACATGTACAATATGGTAATGGGGGATGTAATGTTTGTATATGGTGAATACATAGTGTGTCATACCATCATATACACATTGACCGACACATAATGGGTAGACACACATCTTAGAGACCTAGTTGTATAGTTGATAACTAACTAGTCCATGTGTCCAATGTGTTACAGGTAGGCTGCACACAGCACATGTGCAACTGAACCATATCCTGTTTTCTGTTACCTGTATGGGTGTTGGTAACATTGGCCACCTGAGAGTGGTACATGGGCCATATACCAGGTGTACCATAGTGTAATGACAGTGTACACAGCACCCACATACCCCATTGGATATTGTGCACACTATAACCCATCTAGATACTCTAACATACCCACAATCACACAGTGGCCATGACGCAAAAACAACCCATTGCATATCACAACAGTGGTACCACAGGGATATGCATCTGATGTACATGCCAGAGACATAGTAGGGTGTTGCATTGTGTTGCCACACCTATGGGTGCCAACAACAATATCTGTACTACTGTGTGGCAATGTCTATTGTAATAGGACTATGTGGACTTGGACCGGTGTACCCTACAGATATCAAACATGCACATATATACACACGTGGCAGACCTCAATGGGATTCCCATGCCGACCGACCCATTGGTGCAACACTGTTGTGCTGGTACTGCAAGGCACATGTAGCTGTTAGGGAGTGGAGTGTAACAGGCTACATGTTACATTAATGGGGTTGAGAGGCACCACACTGGTCGTGCGTAATAGGCACCCCAGCCAAACATGTCTGCCCTGCAATACACTACCAAGTGTTGGCGATCCCATAACCAGGGCCAGTGGCAACATGGTCACATGATGTTACCTGTACTACATCCCACCTGTATGTCAGGCTGTTATTGGTAACATATCATGCAGTACGTTCCGGCTCCCATGGGGAATGTATTATGTGGATGCCATCAACATTACCAGGCTTCAGATACACAGACACAAATATGCAGATACAGGTATACATATACATGATTATATATAGATATATATATATATATATATAGATATATATATATATATATATATATATATATATATATCTGTACATATACATGTGACTACACATACACGCGCAGTCATATGTACAGTATGAAACATAAGCAGTAGGTGCACACAATATGGAACAGCCACTATGCCTACAGTTGACCCCTGAACGACTGGACACTGTATGTGCCACCCATAAAAATGACAATCGTTGCCTGTAACATACACCCACAGAGAGGTCATAGGCAAAACAACACCCACAGGTTTGCTGACATGGTAACCTGTCATTGTGTACTATTACAGTTTACATGCCATACCATATAGCTGTTCAGACACAGACAACTATTTCAATGGAGTGATGCAATAGTGGACCAGTTACACTCATACAGTAGGTTGGAAAGGTTCACAGCTGTTGCTGTCCAGGCCAAGCCATTCACATTGTACAATAGGAAAGTCATGCTAGACCACAGGATATCTAACAATCAACAGTATGTACTCCAGGTGTGTAGTTCAGCAGCCTCTATCTACACACTGTACAAACACAGTAGGTGGTATGGACATCTCATGACCACATGGGTTGTAACTATTGCATAACTTGGCATAACCAACACCATCACGTGCACACCAACATGAAGAACAGTTTGTATGGCAGGGGGCAGTAGTCCTGCAGTACCCAGATCCATGACAGTAATGTGTATATAGGTGAAGTATGTGGTACTCTACATCCAGATACCTTAAGGCAGCTCAGCCCTGATAACCCCATATTTTGTAGCAGCCTGGGTCTTTTCTAGTGCTCCCCCCCCTGGACTCAATTATACAGGGCCATATAACACTGTTGCATACACTTGACTCTGCAGTGCATGAGGGCACACATGTATTGTGTAGGTGGCACCCACACATATATGGCCCCAGCCCTACCATATGTGTGAGGGGGACAACAGCAGTGGACTGATGGCAGACATGGCAGTGTGTTATACTACCAGCCCACTATGGATCAACCACCGACAACATGACATATGTGCACAGCTTGGTATGTAGGTGATGGGCAGAGGCTGGAATACAGGCACATATATGGACAACTATTGCCATATAATATGCAAGGTGCAGATGTTACAGGATAGTCTGCAACATACCCTTAGTCAGGGAATTGCTGGTATGGATTTCCATGGATGTAGCCATGTACCAGTAACATGCAACACACACACTGCCAGTGTATTATCTGACACAAGATCTGTGTGGTGGACAGACAAGACATGATAGGCACAGCTCCAGCTGATATGAGGGTAGGCCCACAGTTGTGTGCTATGCAGATGGACTGCATTCCATGGTAAACTAGTATGTACACCCACGCCCTGTAACACCAGTATTGTACGATGCATAACACAACTTCACTCGCAGTCTGTCTGTACGTCCTGATCTTCCAACAAATATGTGGCTGCCCTGAGTGTGCTGCTTCTCCTGTATGGGGTATTGCTACATACTGTCGGTAGCACTGCTTCCCACACAGGAGATGTAATGGGACCATGCACACATGATGTGGGGATCTATAGTTTGTGGTTGCCATGACAGTGTTAAATGGAAGTAGTACACGTGTATTCATATATCTGGCTATCTGAATATGTAAATGTACGTATATTCCCACCATAGTTCCTGGACATGAAGTGTAGGCCACCCTAGCCCATATTTTCCCAATGTCGTAGTTGCAGGGGATGTCAGGTATCTCTAGCAGGTATACTAGTAGGCTATTGCTACTGTCATTGGGATTGTCTTCACAGACATGGTGTGTGTGGCAGGTCACATCTGCTCATAACATGTGTGCCATTGGTTACTGAACAACATCCAAAGAACATCAGTGTACAGTACTGTTGCTAGCATGTAATGCCACTGTGGATGGCAACAGAGATATTAGCCAGTATATGTGGGTGTCTGACACAGTCTGTACATTCCAGAGGTATACACATATGCCCTTAGTGCTACACATGTGTACCATGCCTCAGAATATGGATGTGGATGGCCATGTAGATGGGTATAACACATGATGGCAGGTATATAATGTCCACCATAGGTCATGCATTCACACACCTTTGCCTGGCTTGTAATGGTATGACCACTGGTACAGGGGTGCCATGGCTACATACTACACAATAGGTATTGACATACATCCGCACTGCATCCCACTGCCTTGTCTGACATACATGACTGTTAAGGAAGGTCCGGCAGTGGGACATCTGGCTAGTATCTGCGCATGACATCCCACTGGGTAGCTACACTCAGCTGCTAGGCATGTCACAATGCACTGTGCAGGCTGCAGGCAATCTGGCTCAACACTGGCCTACACCTCCCAGAAGGGAATGCATATGTACCTGCATATACAGCAGGCTCCACAGGCATGTTACAGCACAGGGTAGGACACACCAGTGTGACAGTGCATATCCACAACCACTGTGAACACAGCCACATATAGTTAGCTAGCATGGTATGACAGTAAATGGACTATGTGTTCAACACCATCCTTATATTTGCCACTCTCAGACTTCCCTACATATACTGGCCTGCTACACAGTTTGGTCTGGTGGGTGTCAGTGATATGGGAAATGTGTATTTATGGTCCTACAAACATGTATGCCACTACAGTACCATACAGTGGGGCAGCATGTAACATCTCCATGTAGGGGAACGAGAAAAATGTCATCTACCACAGTCTGTACACAGGCTAAGGTACATATCAATACTACACACACTGTCAACATTCACCATAGGTACACAGACCTCAGTACTGTACAAACATCCTCAGAATGTGCAGGTAATGTAATTTAACCCTTACTGAACATAACATGTGTAGCAGTCAGATATATATGTGGCTTGTTCTCAGATATGATGCCACAAAGTATGGTGTACAGCACATATGCACCACTTCATGCATGATATATGTGCAAAGGTTGACAGAGGTGTGGCTGGGAGCACATACACAGGCCAATATTGACATGCTGCTGTGATGACCACATACATTTACTGTTGTTACAGGGTTTTTGCAACATATGTCCTTTGAGGGATATGACATCTGTGACTACCACAGCTTTCTCCATCTACTGACTGCAATCCTCACACTACCTTCAGCAGTCAACAGCTAGATGCTCCATGGGTGACACATGCAGTCACAGACACAACACTGCCCAGGCTGCAGATAACCTTGCAGATGGTGATTCCCCATCAACATGAAACTGACATGGCAGGTATTGAGACATGTACATCAGCCATATCCACACAAACACTGTGAAGGCAACATCACTCCAAATGCGATATAACGACACCTACAGGCTGTAGTCAGGTCAGGTACATCCACCTCCCATTTGATGCACTGTTTCCACAGTGTATGTTGTTAGAGGTACACCGTAATCCATCTGGGATGCTGTTTGGCACACACCAGATCTAGTTCCTGCTCACAGCGGTTGACAAGGGCAAACACCACCATGATGTTCATGGGTATTGGAGTGTGTTTCCATACAACTGGCGATGGGGATTTTACCACAGCTGTTTCGCATGCAATCAGTTGTGGGAGGGCTGCGATTCACGCAGAGGCCATCAGCTGATCATGAGCATTACCTACATTACATATGCTGCTGCCTAAGCAAGGCAAGTGTAGGTCTCCATGTCTACCTGAGAGGGGGTGGAGGATGCAGACAGAGGCTAATATGTGTCAGGGAGGGGTGGGAGGGTAAAACTGAGGCACGGTTGTGTCACACACCTAGCAGCACAGGGTATCAAACCCCTGATAAATATGTAGTGCTAGCACAGTCTGCTGCAATTATTGGATGAACCACATGGGTTACCTGTTGTGGAGCACTCAGAACATATATGTGATGGGGAGTGACATCTGCAACAGGAATATAGTAACTGTATGGTAGGTGACATACATGTGCCTGTCAGTATGAACAGGTGCCAGTGTTAACACAGCCGCACTCTCACAAGGATACACACACATTGACACACGTGTCAGGGCCAGGTGTACAACCCATTGGTTGTGGGATTGCCACATCACATCACTGTGCAGGTATCCCATGCACCACAAAGGTCATACAGGGACTGTACGGGCGAAGGGTATGGGAAGGTGTCTAACATTAGACAGCATGCTGCAGTATGCCCATGGGGGTTGTAGGGAGTGTGGATGTGAACATCTGCAGCATGCAGTACACACACAAACACACAGGGTGCCACTACTGACATGCATTTGTGCCTGTCTGCACAGGTGTATGGCGTTCGACTGGGCCAGATGGCTGTCCACGGCTAGGCAATGGGTGTACCTTGGCATCAGGCCACATGTCAATGGTCTGCATTGTGTCTCAGGGGTATAGTGTCTGCATTTGCCCACATAGGTGGGTATTGTATCCCACATCCAGCCACCTTGGTGACTACTGTGTGTGGGCATTGCTGTGCATCGCTTGCCATGTCTGTATTCCTTCGTCCATAACATGGACTGTGGCTGTGATGTGCACACCTCCCACATGCATGTACAGTGACATGTGGAACTGTACCTGGGGTGTCCGGCCCATGTTGTGAGCACAGATTATCATCAGATGTGCCAGTCTTGCCCACCTTTGGTGGGGGCTTGTAATGGCCAGCAGCTTTACTCTGCACCTACATGGTGTGCCTGCTATCAGCATTCCTTAGTGTCAGTGGCATCTGTCCATATGGGCATGTTGTCAGGCATGGTATGTCTGTTGTGGGTCACATGTGATGGCACCACAGGTGGTGCAGTTGTCCATTGGAGAACATGGGGGAGGTGCACTGTCTGCACGTATGTGCATATTGGACAGATGGACTGGGTGTCATACCCTCTGTGGCCCACAGCTGTCACTCCATAGTTACTATCAGTGGCCAATGTGCAGTGTACTACTCACATATTGGCTGTTACCTAGGCGTGTGTGAATGACACATGGAGTGAGAGTTTGCTCTGGATAATACTGAGGTTGCTAACTGTGATTGCCTGGCCTTGATGTCACATGTCTGGGTATGGCTCTGCATCCCGGCCTCTCAGCCATATAACATGTGTTATCCCTGTACAGTGGACATTGTGATATATAGTATGGCCACCATATAGAAAAATGCATAACTCACTCCACATTGGCCACATAGTCACAACCACCTGTACACAGGTTACACTCACACACTCACCTGTCATGTTTAGGAGTAGAACCCCTATCTAACTAGTGTATGACACTACGCAATTATAGTAAGCGCCATGGATATTACTGGGGTAATTCTTCTCCATATGTGTATTTCACACTGACTGACATCAGCAGGATTGCCAAAGTAGGGCTTTAAGATGACTGTGAGAGACTAGCCTAAAATGCATTGATCCCTACACAGACAGTGACACACACAATACATCTGGAACTGCCATGTGAGGGGATGGAACCCAACCATGTGTCTAATTCACACTACAGCAGTACGCAGTTACAGCATGCACTACAGAGATTACTGGGCTACAGCTCTCCCAGGTGAGTATGACATCAGAAGCCTTGCAAAAGTTGGGTATGTGAAATGTACGGGGTATGTGTTACCTAAAAGCATTGCTCAATACAAAGTCAGACATGCAGACAAACACACACAGTTGGCAGGTCGGGGGCTAGAACTCCCAACTAACTCCTTAATCACACTATGGCTATATGATGTTACAGGACATGCTATGGAGATTACTCAGCTACAATCATCCCGGAGGTGTACTTCAAGTTGTGTGACATCAGCAGCCTTGCCAAAGGAGGGTATTCAACTTGTAAGGGGTGTGAGTAGCCTAAAAAGCATTGCTCTCTACAAAGTCAGTGACAGACAGACATGCACACACAGACTCACACACGCACAGTTGCCACGTCTGGGGTTTGACCTTCTACCTAACTATACAACAGTACACAGTTACAGTATGCGTTATGGACATTGCTGGGCTACATCTCTCCCAGGGGAGTATTTCTAGGTGGGTGACATAAGCAGCCTTGCCAAAGGTGGGTATGTGAAATGTACGGGGTGTGAGTTACCTAAAAGCATTGCTCTCTACACTGTCAGACATGCATGCATACACACACAGTCAGCAGGTCAGGGGCTAGAACTCTCAACTAACTCCTTAATCACACTATGGCCATACGATGTTACAGGATGTGCTATGGAGAATATTCAGTGACAATTGTCCCAGAGGTGCATTTCAAGTTGCGTGATATCTGCAGCCTTGCCAAAGGAGGGTATTCGACTTGTAAGAGGTGTGAGTGGCTTAAAAAGCACTGCTCTCTACACAGTCAGTGACAGACAGACACACACACACACACAGTTGCCACATCTGGGGTTTGGCCTCCTACCTAACTATATTATCACACTACAGCAGTACGCAGTTACAGCATGCGCTACAGAGATTACTCAGCTACAGCTCTCCCAGGAGAGTATTTCTAGGTGGGTGACATCAGCAACCTTGCCAAAGTTGGGTATGTGAATTGTATGGGGTGTGAGTAACCTAAAAGCATTGCTCTCTACACAGTCAGACATGCATGCATACACACACAGTTGGCAGGTCGGGGGCTAGAACTCCCAACTAACTCTTTAATCACACTATGGCCATACGATGTTACGGGACATGCTACGGAGATTACTCGACTATGATTGTCCCAGAGGTGTAGTTCAAGTTGCATGACATCAGCAGCCTTCCCAAAGGAGGGTATTCGACTTGTAAGGGGTGTGAGTAGCCTAAAAAGCATTGCTCTCTACACAGTCAGTGACAGACAAACATGCACTCACAGCTGCCATGTCTGGGGTTTGCTCTCCTACCTACCTACATTATCACACTACAGCAGTATGCAGTTAAAGCATGCACTATGGAGATTACTGGGGTACAGCTCTCCCAGGGGAGTATTTCTAGATGGGTGACATCAGCAGCTTTGCTAAAGCTGAGTATGTGAAACGTAAGGGATGTGAGTAACCTAAAAGCATTACTCTCTACACAGTCAGTGAGAGACAGACACAGACACGAACAATGACACACACTCACAGTTGCCATGTCTGGGGTGAGAACTATCTAACTAGTTTATCACACTACAGCAGTATGCAGTTATGGGATGCGCCACAGAGATTACTGGCCTACAAGTCTCCCAATGGCGTATTACACATTGGATAACCTCAGCAGGCTTGTCAGGGTACCTGTATGGGGTGGCGAGTGTGTGCCTGGCCCCTACACCTTTCATATAGGGGTGATACACCACAGGCAGCCACACACGGGGTCATATGTCACAGGTGCGTGTCTAGGGCAACTAGCTGACTATGTCCTTGTACAGCCATGTTGCACAGCTGGCACGTGGACCACATAGTCTGTGGTGCTGACAGGTACTGGTCGCTAGTAACTGCAGTGTGTGACATCTGCAACTGATGTGTTTGGGGCCCTTTGGCTGTGTGTTCAGTGGGACAGGCGTGGATGGCTCCTTGTCACGGTCACCCTTTTTCACACATCTATATCTAATTACCTTTGGCGTATTATGGTGTGTTGTCCTTACATATATGTCTGTATTCCTATCCACTGTGTGTGCAAGGCATGAGTGATGCATACTGACATGTATTTGCAGTAACTATTGCAACTGATCGATATGTCTGGTCCACTGCTGTTTGCAAACATGGCCTTCATGTGTTTAAGTGTGCGAGCATGCCCAGTAGGACCTTTCAGTATGTTGATGACTGACATTGCCTTCATTACTCTAAGTGTGTGAGCATGCCTAGTAAGGCCATCTGTTATGCATGTGTGGAGCATGTCCAGTCATTTGTACTGCACAGCTGACCTTTGTGTTGTACACTGACAGGTAGCATGCTGTGTCTACAGGGTATCCACTGATCATTTGGCATTGACTGTTGCAACATGTCTGCATAGCGGGGGTACACCTGACTATTTTTATGTTTCTACACAGAAGTGGGGGGTGCACCTGGCTGTTACTGTATTTCTATGTGAGGAGGGGGGGCACACCTGACAGTTGTACACATTTGCTAGGACTATACTGGTATGTCCTGTAGTCCAATTCTGTCAGTGGTCTTACTCATCATGCTGGTTACACCATACCAGTGTACTTCTGTTCTTATCTTCTGATTGCATACACATTGGTTTCGGACTTCCTAGCTGTCACAACTGACATCCCACGACCTGGCCTGCTGTGGTTTGTCTGTGTAGGCCTGGGTGGGGGTCAGCCATACCCCTCATTCAGAGGCCATAGTACGGCATTTGTTTGTGTTTGTCTACACCTGTCCTGCTGGCTGTGACTGTTGTTGGGTATGTGACCCCCCCTCCTGACTGGCATGTGTGAGTCCCTTATCCTGTGGGTTTCCCAGTATTGCAGGTGGTGCTGCAGGGCTGCCTATGTTAGATGCACATAGTACAATACCTATGCATGGTTAGGCACAGGTAGTGTAATGTTTTGCATCCCTTTTACTGTATGTGAAAGTCAGAGACAGGTGCTATTCCCTGGGTCCCTCTCATGGCAGTGTATGTGCTATGCATTGCCTCTTTGCCAGGGTCAGGGCATAATGGCCACACCTGCTTCTGACTACTGGGGAGGCTCAGGTTGTTCCTCCTCTGAGTCACTCTGTGCCTGTGCAGGCCTTGGCATTGGTGGGTGGCTATATGGCCCTGCCCCTTGCTGCTTCTGCTGCAGCTGTTTCCACAGGATCATATTGTGTAGCATGGCACATACAAGGATGATTTGGGTACATGTAGTTGGTGAGTACTGCAAGGCTCCACTGGATATGTCCAGGCACCGGAACCATGACTTGAGCATCCCAAACACACGCTGTATTATGATTCTTGTTTGTGCGTGTGCCTCATTATGGAGTTCTTGTTTGGGTGTGTGTTTCTGATGGGTGTCATCAGCCACAGCTCCAGTGCGTATCCAGCATCCCCCACTAGGTGACCATGTGGGATGTCCCTATTGGCAAATTTCTGGTACAGCTCTGTCAGATGCCAGATGTGGGAATCGTGATAATTTCCAGGGCAGCCAGCACACACGTTCAGTATTATGCCCTGGGTATCACACACAACCTGGCAGTTGGTGGAGGGGAAGCCCTTGCGGTTGATCGAAACCCTACCCTGCTCAACAGGTGGTGCTTTGATGCATATCTGCGTGCAGTCTATTGCACCCACTACCTCAGGGTATTTCGCTATTTGGTGGAAGAGATGCATACTGCTGGCCAACGCCTCATGGGTGAGGGGGAAATATACGTGCTCACCGACATGTGCTGCCATGGCATCCAGGATCTGGTGAAGCACCCTGGATGCTGATGCCTGTGAAATCCCCATCATATCCCCAGTTGGCCTTTGGAAGGTACCTGTAGCTAGTATTCTTAGGCCTACACGTACCTTTGTTTCCACTGGGATGAGTTCCCCTATGTTAGTTCTGTGTGTCAGGCATGGCCGGCACAGCTCAACAATCTGCTGTAGGAGGTCCCTATCCACCCTATAGTGCTCCACTATCTCTAGCTCATGTAGCCCTTGGTAGGTCACCCTGGGTCTGTACACTCTTCTCCGTCATCTCACTGTGGGTTGGTCAGCAGCATTTCCATCCTCGCTACCCTCAGCCTCTTCCACAAGTTGTATGATAGCTATTGCAGCCCCTAACATTTTGCTGTTGTGAGTGTTAAAAGTACCCTGCTTGTTTACACCGGTGGTGAAGGGTATGGGAAAAAATGGAGGGTTAGGTGTTTGCATAGTTTATAGTGGCGTTCTGGGCTGGGCTGGTCTGCTGCCTGCGTAATTGGCTGGTTCTGATCCATTTCACCTGGCAGCAAACCTAGTACCCCTTGATTAACTTCCTACTGCTGCTTTCCCTTCCCATTGCCCTTCTGATTCATCCCGGGGGCACACCACACAATCAATGTACTGCAATGTGCACACTAGTACTATTTCCTGTGTTCACTTCCTTTATCTTCCTGTAGATCCCATTGCACGGTGCGCACACCCGCTTACACTGTGTTGTACATGCTGGGCAGGTTTAGACGCACCTCCTTGCTTTGCTGTGCTAAGCTGGATGCAACCGCGAGCCACAGGGCTCCAACCTGCTGACAGTATGCCTGACACTTCTACACATGATGTCACCTACTTCCTAGTCTTGCACTCAGCTATCCATACTCATACACTGTTAGGACCTGCCTCACATGCTGGGGAAAACCGGGATTCACTATCCTTCCCCTCATTTGCATAGAATTGCCTGCTAATGCACAGTTGCATGTGTCAAACTGTGCCTCCCCCCTTAGCAACCACTACTCACTGGCCAGGTTGTATTTTGCCTGCCATTGACTTGCATGGCGGAATACTGATTTTTGTTAGACTGTTGTTTTTAGTTTTATTTTCTTATTTCCCCACTGGTCCCGTTTGCGCGCCTCTGCCCTATGCTTCAACGGATGTGATTGGCGGACATATTATAAAAGTTGTATTTTGTACATTTCGCATTGTTTGCAATGCCAATGGCCTTCTACTTGGCCATTGGCATGCTTCATCAATGCTATGCAGCCTTTATTTGGAGCTGTCATAGATCTGTTTTGCAGTTTGCAATGCCGTACTCGGTTACTAACCGAGTGCATTTCTGCATATTACGCTAGTCCTGCATGCCCTGATTCCTGCTTCCTGGATGGCAAATTTACCTAATTTGCATGGTTTTCACCTGCAAATTGGGTGATTTGCATACGAGGGCTGGGGACGTGCAGCACTAGTGCTACAGCACTCGCGCACGTCAGACATGCATGTACGTGGATCGCTCGACCGCCATATTGGCAATATGTCATCTAACACTAATTATGCATGCCATGCAAGCTTTTGAGAATCTGGGGGGAAAACTCTAAAACCTTTCTTGATACTTTTTCTGTGGTTTTGATTTCTGTTCATTCTTCTGCTGCGTCAGTTATTGCTTTCTACAAATCTTTTCTCTTTTACTTTTTATTTCCTACCATTTCCGTTACCATATGCAGGGAATAGTCCCTGTGAAATGCAGATCAAAAAATGATATTCCTCCAGATAAATATATATTTAAATGTTTCTCTGTCTCTGTCTCTCTCCCTCTCTCTCTTTGTATATAGATGATAGACAGATAGATAGATAGATAGATAGATAGATAGATAGATAGATAGACAGACAGACAGATAGATAGACAGACAGACAGACAGATAGATAGATAGATAGATAGATAGATAGATAGATAGATAGATAGATAGATAGATAGATAGACAGACAGACAGACAGACAGACAGACAGACAGACAGATAGATAGATAGATAGATAGACAGACACACCGATGGATAGATAGACAGATAGATAGATAGATAGATAGACAGACAGATAGCTAAATAGATAGATAGATAGAAAGACAGACAGACAGAGATAACGATAGATAGATAGATAGATAGATAGATAGATAGATAGATAGATAGATAGATAGATAGACAGACAGATAGATAGATAGATAGATAGATAGATAGATAGATAGATAGATAGATAGACCGATGGATAGATAGACATACAGACAGACAGATAGATAGATAGATAGATAGATAGATAGATAGATAGATAGATAGACAGACAGACAGACAGATAGATAGATAGATAGATAGATAGATAGATAGATAGATAGATAGATAGATAGACAGATAGATAGATAGATAGATGGATAGATGGATGGATGGATGGATAGACAGACAGACAGACAGACAGACAGATAGATAGATAGATAGATAGATAGATAGATAGATAGATAGATAGATAGATAGATAGATAGATAGATAGATAGATAGAGATATCTGGCTTTCGCTGCTCAATTTGCATACAGGATTTCATTATTCTTTCAGGAAAATTTGGCTAGGCTTAGAAATGCCCCTGGGTCATTAGCCCAGTAACAATCTATGAATCTGTGAATCTGTAAGATAGATATATAGATATATACATCTACAGATATAGAATATACAGATATATACACCTACATATATAGATAGATATTATTTCATTCATATTTCTAAACACATGCTTATTAAACTGTCTCTTGAGCATCTATTCTAGTCACACATTTAGCAGTGTGTACCAAATAACAAACAACAAAATACTGCAAAAAGTACACTTTGTTATATATTGATTTTAGAACAGCTACATATATAGAATATACAGACATATACATATATCGATAGATATTATTTCATTCATATTTCTAAAAACATGCTTATTGTGAGATTGTATATAGATGTTATAAAGCACAGTAATACTGAAATTACAGAACAGACATCAGTGTTTTT
This sequence comes from Protopterus annectens, assembly GCF_019279795.1. Lineage (NCBI taxonomy): Eukaryota > Metazoa > Chordata > Ceratodontiformes > Protopteridae > Protopterus > Protopterus annectens. The sequence goes on along the minus strand of NC_056735.1, from coordinate 113,520,893 downwards.
GCTTTAAAAGCATAACATTAAAATATTGGCATAAAATCCAATATGTCCAGTTTAGTCATGTTAAATGGACTGCCTCCTAAGGAAATGCTCATTTGATTCTTGCAGACAGTTTAATTTCCTTCACACAGCCTGGCTGACAGCTGCCACAATAGAAAACATTTCATTAAAAGCCAAATCCCATTTTACCAAATTAATTCCTCTTTTCTTGCAGAATATTTGCTAAAGGGAATATAGGTGTCTAATAGTAACACCAGTCAAATGGACAAACTTGAGTGTATATCGTCTGCAGGTCTACTTACTTTACAAATGCATTTTATTATTAGCACTTCAGATGCAGTAATGTCTTATTTGATTAATTCCCCAATGATAAAAAGGCAATAAAGCCTGTTAAAATATGAGTTTGTGTCAGTTACATGCCCAGCAAAGTAGGTGCACAGAGAAACATATGATGTTCTGTTTTCATTAAAGCATGGTTCACTGTGCTAGTAATAATGTACTATTTAATGAACTGTCTTCTGGTTTTCTAAAACGTTGACACTTTTAGTTCAAACAAAAGAGAGAATAATTTCATTCTTGCTTATTTTTATGCATCGAATTGTCTCTTGAGCATCTATTCTAGTCACACATTTAGCAGTGTGTACCAAGTAACACACAACAAAAAGGCTGCAAAAAGTACACTGTGTTATATATTGATTTTAGAACATCGTAGTCGGCTTATACCAGAGTGCAAAAGGGAATTAAATGTTGAAAGCAGCGATGGGTTACAGACTCACAAAAACCAAAATGAGCATGCAATCATTTTCTGATTAATGTTTATAATTGTTTTCCTTATGACAGGTGACAAGGGCAACTGACTGATGTGGTGACTCGCCAATAAAGTAGTCAAGACATCTGGCGATTAAGCCAGTAACTTGTTTTAGGTACTCCAGTGAGTGCAAAGGCTCTGGGTCATTAAATCTATTCTGGGTTTAAATGCTCCCAAGAAATGTACATATTGCTCCCTTCCAGATTAATGTAATCCAGTTGGAAACAAATGCAGCTCTGGTTTAACACAACAAATGCAGGCATATCCCTATGTGGAAAGAAGAATATAACCCACTCAATGACTATTGTGTCCAGCATAGCTAAATGATGCAGCAATGCAGATCAGATTTGTGGATACAATAGTACATTCACTTAATAAAACAATTCATTGACACTTGCTAACAGATGGTCCTGAGATGGAAAAATGTGAAGCATTTGGGAATAACTCCAGCTCTTGTTAAAAAGTAAGGTGTGGTCATAAAAATAAAGTTGTAATACAGTACATGATTACAAAGGCAATCAAGATATCAGCTTCTGTCCTGCAGAATATCACATAAATACATAAAAATGGTATATGTTCTCCAAATCCTTAGGGTTCCTTATTTTAAACTGAACTTGTTCGATGAAATATATTATCATACATTACTTTTAGGGAATTGCTGAGAAAGTAGGTACAAACATGTAAAAAGAAGTATAGGTTGTAATTACAACAGGGAATAATATGCCTGTCTCCATTACCCTTAACAAAACTTTTTCATAATACAGGAAATCACATTTATAAGTTCTGTTTCTTTTAACTGTTCTGAACTCAAAAGAAGTAGCTTCTTCATAAAATTCCATTTTCTGTGCCCTTTTCTCTATGAATAAAGAAGTTTGTTCAACCTTATTCTTTTTTCAACCTGCTATTATATACCGTGTTTGTGTACTTACTAAGCATATCATATGAATATGGGTCTATATTAAAATACCGAAACCTCATCTATGCGAATACCTAAATGCCGACACATAATTAGCGAACTGTGAAAACACGAACGTCCTGAGCGCAAAATTCAAAATATCGAATTGCCATAGTTGGCCAACCCCACCGCCTGCTACGTACTACCTACCCAAGCAAAATAAATAATCCACACTTCCCCATATCTACACTTCACCCATATATCCCATATCCTAATCAAACATTCACTACACACAAATGTATCTAACTATAAACAAACAACACCCAACTGCAGGAAAAGTATAATTTGCGTATACATTCAGCTAAACAACTATACTACTATACATATACTTAACATAACCCTACTTCTAACCCTAAAGTAAAGGTTGCATGTATTACTATGTATGCACTTACCTTAACCCGCACCCTAACCCTAAGGTCTGTAACTATTGCACATTTACGTTAGGGAGCTATACCAGATAAGGGCCAACTATGATAATTCGATATTTTGAATTTTGCGCTTTAGGACATTCGGTGTTTTCGAGGTTCGCTATTTATGTGTCAGCGTATAGGTATTCGCATAAGTGAGGTTTCGCTATTTTAATATAGACCCGAATACATGGGGGCCTCTGTATTTAATTTTTGCTTTATCCATTCTCTGCTTCACTTGCATGTTTCTGTAACAAATAACAAAGTCAGTAAAGTCTATCTTTTATTCATTCCATTTTGATGTTTTGGGATGTGTACATCGTATAACTCACACCCCACTAAACACAAAAGCTGATAAATGTGATTGTGGCCAAAGTAAATTACTCATTCATTTTATCATAGTTGAATGACTGTTTTATCCTAATTAGAGTCATTGGGAAGGAGACCTTATCACAACGCTTGTTTGATGCAGTGCTCAGAAACTATGCTTGGGTAGAATTCTAGCCTATTGCATGCACATACACACACACACACACACACACACACACACACACACACACACACACACACACACACACACACACACACACACACACACACACACACACACACACACACACACACACACACACACATTCTTATACACACACACACACACACACCTATATATATATATATATATATATATATATATATATATATATATATATATATATCAACACACACACACACACACACACACACACACACACACACAGGTCTTATTTTGCTGCATTTTCTCTACAACTATTGGAATGTTATTTATTTATTTATTTATTTATTTTATTTATTTAAATTTGTTGACTGGGAGTGTCCGACTGGACGAAGGTCCATTTTCAGTGGAGGCCCGGGGAGAAAAGCTCCACAGTTAAAATAAACAGACAGTAGTTACATTGGATTACATAGCAATTAACAATTTACATAGCAATTACTTAAAACATATTTACAGATGAAGAACATTGTACATCAGTAGACAACTAGAATCTTTATCTGTGAAGTACATAACAGGCATTAACAAATGTTACAATAAGAAGTTCCTGCTGTATAATAAGTACTGGCTTATGAGCATCTGAGCTTGCTATAATCAAGGTAGTTAGTGGAGTGGAAAGAAAGGTAGTGGTTGGATGGGGTGGGTGATATTAAAGTGAGAGTTGTAAGGGCATCGCCAGCATGTTTTTAGTTGCGCTTTTAGTAAAGTTTTGAAGTGGGTGCATGATGGTATGGAAGTAATTGTGGGTGGGAGTGAGTTCCATAATTTGGCTATGGCGCAAGAGAACAGTGCTTCACCAGCAGAGTTATTGGCTTTAGTGATCTGCAAGTGATTTTTGCTGCTGGATCTTAGTGGTCTGGTGGTGCGATAGGGTTGGAGTAGATTCTGGAGGGATGGGACATTTAGTGGCATGTTTACTAGTTTGTGGGCGAGTGAGAGTTGATACCACTGAAGGAGGTGAGGGAGTTCAAGCCAGCCCAGTTCAGCAAGTGAGAGACAGTGGTGACTACAGTAGGATGCCCCTGTGGCGAATTTGGCGATTTTGTTGTAGCAGGTCTCTAGCTTGTTTAGATCACATTGCCTTAGGTTCGTATATATTGGAGAGGCATAAAGTAGGGTGGAGATAAGGTGGGAATTTGCTATTGAAATCTTTGCTGCTTTGGTGAGAAATTGCTTATTTCTGTATAACGCTCCTAGTTTTTGTGGACTTTTATAGTCATGGATATGTGAATGTCAAATTTTAGTTTATTGTCTATTTCACTCCTAGCAATTTGGTGTGTTCAGTTGGGTATATAGTGGTGTTGTCTTTTGCCGTGATGTTAAAGTGAGAGTTGTTTTGAGTATGTTTGGTGGGTTGGAAGATGAGTAGTTTAGTTTTGTTTGGGTTGAGTATTAATCGGGCATCGGATGACCATGTTTCAACAGAGGAAAAGGCTTCCTGTGTGACTTTTTGCAGTTTTGGTAGGGACTGGGCTGAGCAGATGATGGTCGAGTCATCTGCGTATTGTATGAGCGTGCCATGTTTGGTGGCAGAGGCTAGATTATTGGTGTAAACAGAGAAGAGTAGGGGTCCAAGGATGGAGCCTTGGGGAACCCCTATGGAGACAGGTAGTTGGGGAGATATGTCATTGTGCCATACAACAGATTGTTGGCAGTCAGACAGGTAATTCTGAAACCAGTTGGTGACCGATTGTGAGAAGGATAGGTTATTGAGGACAGAGATAAGTTGTTTGTGTGGGACCATGTCAAATGCTTTAGATAGGTCTAGGAAAGTAGCAGAGGAGAGATAGCCATTGTTTTTATGCTGAAGGATAGTGTTAGTAAAGGAGAGTAAGGCAGTGGTGGTGCTATGGTTTGGTCAGAAACCATGCTGAGTACTGGAAAGGAGGTTGTTAGTAAGGAGGTAGTCTGAGACCTGAGAGTGTATGCATCTCTCTAGTATTTTGGAGAGTGGAGAGAGAATAGCTATGGGGTGGTAATTGGTTAGTTCTGTGGAGGGTCCGTCTTTGTGGAGGGGAATTGTATGTGATACTTTTCACAGTGTGGGAATGTAACTTTCTGACAGAGATCGGTTAATCAAGATGGATACTGGGTAGGCCAGAGCATCAGCTGCGATTTGTAGGTATTCACTTGGGAGGCTGTCTGCTGCTAATTTGGTGGGTTTAAGTTTAGTTAAGAGTTTTTTATGTTGGAGGTAGGTACAGGAGAAAAAGAGAAGGCAGTGGGGAGATTACTAGTTGAAGGTGTGGGTTGGAGGGGAGGGGGGTTGTGTTGTTTAGCTAGTGATAGTATGGTTTGGGTGAAGTGTGTGTTGAATGAGGTAGCAATATTTTCTGAGGAGTGAGGGATGTTAGGAGGAGGGGTACTGACTTTTATTCATGTAATCTCTAATATCTCTTTAAATATCTTAGAATTGTCTCAGGTCTCATTTATCACATACTAATCTAGTGGAATGTTTTTCCACTCTTATTGGTTTGACACTGGAGATCGGTTTTGAGTTGGGAAATGTTAAGGACTGAACACCGAAAATATTGTTCTGTGACTTGTCTTGTTTGGCCAGAGGTACTTTCAAGTCTTAATCTGCCAATGAAATGGGCTAGTATTTTATAGTTACTATGAGTTTCTATATTCCTTTGATCATGTGTTGCATGATATTAAATATGAGGAAATTCTTTTTCTGCTGTTAATATTCTGGATGAAATTCATAATAACAAAATACATTGCAGCAAGACTAGCATCGTGTTTCATAAAGGAAATATATTTTCTATGCAGAAATCTCTTTCCTCCCTACTGACCTAAGCTACCTGAATACCCCCTACCTGCACTCTTCTTATAATCTCCTTGTGTGTCCTTCTTCCTTCTATAACCATAGCATGAACACCTCTCTCATACGAAGACATCACTTAATTCCAGCTCACTGTCTCTAATCATGTAATCTCTAATATCTCTTTAAATATCTTAGAATTGTCTCAGATCTCATTTATCACATACTAATCTATGTAACAAATTATATTATTGAGTTTTTCCTTACATATTTTCTTTAACTTATGTAATTGTTTTTTATTGCACTCTGCTATGAAACTTATGTTCATTGTTTTTCTCAATACAACATTTTCACTCATGTTTTGTAGTCAGTATGATACTTTGTGATTTAAATATATGTACATGATGTTTTGTAATGTAACATGACACTTTGTGATTTAAATATATGTACATGATGTTTTGTAATGTAACATGACACTTTGTGATTTAAAATATATGTAGATGATGTTTTGTAATGTAACATGACACTTTGTGATTTAAACTATCTGCAACTGATTTTTGAAATGTTGTGATTGTGGAGCATTTCTCCCCGGACCCCACTGAAAATGGGCACTTTATCCCCCATTCAGACTTTCCTGGTAAACAAATGTCAAATAAATAAATAACTACATGCAGACTATTTTCTATCTGAATGTGGTTTAAGTTTTAAGTACACTTAGTGAAAATATAATTTTAAGACTTATTTATATTTATTTATTCTAGGAATGCAATGGTTAGGATAAAAATTATTTGTATCAGTTGTCACCATTGTGCAGAGGAATGAAGCTTGAACTGGGCAACAGATTACATGGGATTTACTAATGACCTGGCTACTAGAAGAGGTGACAGAGACAGGTGGGTGTGAGTTGCCACACCCGCTTGTCTACCATGGGAGGAAGGGAGGTATGTAGGCTTTCTGGGATTCAGACGCCCAGCATGGAGTAAGTGTGACAGTGACTTCCAGCAGCAGCAGTTATATCATGAAGGGCGCATGAATGAAGAGTAGTGAATATTCTAGCCAGAGCCAGGTGTGGACAGCAGCATGCATGTTCATCAAGCCTTTATTGCACAAGAAAACTTTAGATAGAAGTAAGCAGAAAACCCCTTATGGCTGCCCAGATGGTAACTTACTGTAACTGGATCTCACCCAAAGAACAGAGAATTCACTAGAATTGGTCAGAGAACGGCTGATAACTGGTCAGTAACAGGGATGAAAAAACAAAATAATAATAATAAAAAATAATTTGCATTACAGGTTTGCAAAGATATTAAAATATTCTCTAAAAATCATCCAAAATTCTATTTGGTTTTTGAACTTTCTTTAGTATAACTGATTTGCCACATACATGATTTTTGTCTTTTTTTTTTTTTTTTGGTTCATAGATTTGTTTGTAACAAAAATCTACAACCTGTTAATACCAAATAATAATCAATAGTCTCAGTCATATCCTAAACTTGGTTACACATTCCTATAAAAATCTACATTGCTTGAGTTTTTGTTTTGGTGATTTAAGCGCATTTAATTCAGCAATGGCAGTTTCCAACTCCATAACCATTTTCTTTTGCAGCCATCATATATATTTACATGGTAAAAGTGAGTAGTTCATAGGTTCATAGGTTGGTACTAGGCTATCAGCCCTAGGGCCTATACAAGCCTAGCCATAACAATTCCCTGGCTATTTCTTCCCATACTATTTACTTCCCTGGACCCCTTTCTAGCAGGGCGACTGACATGATCCCCGGGGTGAATTTCCTTTCTCCCATCCAATCGTCAAGGTTCCTTTTGAAGAGGGCCAAAGAGGCACTCTGCTTGACATGTATGGGCAATCTATTCCAGAGTCTGGGGAGTCTCTGGGTTAGGAACGTATCCCACCAGCATGTTTTGTTTATTGTGATGACAAGGTTTAGATCCCTGGAGCATGTGGCTCTGAGGGATTGGGATTTCTTTAAGTGTAGCATGTCCAACAGCTCTGGGTTTGACATGGCCTTGTATGTTAAGCAGAGATCGCCTCTGAGTAGATGATATGCAACAGAGTATAGCTGGAGTTTTTTAAGGCAGTCAGCATAGGGCATCTGCTTTTAATGAGGTATTTCTGCGGCCTTTCCAGTTGTTGCAGATGTCTTGAGAGGTACATACCAAATGGGATGTTGTATTCTATAATGGGTCTAATGAGGGATGAGTACAATGGGACAATGACCTCCTTTTTTCTGGATGAAAAGCCCTTAGTGATGAGGTGTGCCACATAGAAGGATTTCCTGACTGTTGTGGCGATGTGGTTATCGAAGGTGACACCACTGTCCACCTGTGTCCCTAAGTCTCTTATCACACTTTTGGTGTTTAGTGTACTGCCACCTATATGGTAATTCACAGATACATGTTTTTTCCCAAAGGGGATAACTATACATTTCTTGGAATTGAGCTTGAGCCCATGTCTCTGGCACCAAGCATCTGTTTCTGTAAGGCCCTTTTGTAGAGTATCTACATCATTTGGGGATTCAATAATGGGTCCCAGTTTGCAGTCATCTGTGAACTTTGTTAGCCAGAGTCCCTTAGTGTTGGCCTGTACTTCAGAGAAGTAGATGCCAAACAAGAGCGGTCCCAGGACTGAACCCTGAGGTACTCCAATTGTCACTTGTCTGGAGCTGGATTTGGAGTCGGCTACTTTTACAATGTGGGTTCTATCAGTAAGCCAGTTAGAAACCCATTGGGTGACGTAGGGATTAATGCCCAGCTTAGTAAGTTTATCTATGCTTCCAGAGTGGGGGTGGTGTCAAAGGCCTTGGCAAGGTCTAGATAGGCTGTGTGGACCACCTTACCCTTGTCCATGGCTCTGGAGACTGATTCGAAGAACTCAATTAGGTTCAGGAGACAAGATTGGCCCTTCATGAACCCAAACTGGGTGGGGTCCAGTGTTTGAAGGTTGCCAATGTCTTTGTTTATAAGTTCCATGATAATACGCTCCATGGCCTTGCAGATAAGGCTTGTCAGACTGATGGGACGGTAGTTTCCAGGATCCAAGATGGATCCCCCCTTGTGGAGTGGGATAACTGTAGCTCTGCGCCACTCAATGGGCATGAAACCTGAGGTGAGACTATGATTAAACATGGCACTTAGGTGAGGTGCCTAGTAACTATTATTTGAATGGTCCCAACATCTTTGGTGAGATAAATTCTTTGTTTCCCCAATTAAGAACAATATTTTACAAATTGCTTGGCTAATATAAAGCTAGGTTGAGCCATTGTAGCAAAGAATGCGACAGAGCATTCCCAGCATTCCGAACTCAACATCCCAAAATGGAAGACTCTACAACATGCATTGCAGTGGACTGTATGCCCAATGCCCCTCCCCAACTAAATATGATAACTTTTCGGCTACCATAATCTGCCTTAGTTTATATTACACTGCTAGTGATGTAATCCATTTAGTAGTGCCTTTAAATTCAGGATTAGGGTTATGAAAATAGTATATTGTCTGCATTACACTAGTATAACATGTCTGACTGTTATGCTAGTAATGGTTGTGGCTTTTTGAAATTTTTTAAGTTGTGCAGTCTAAAGATCATTATTTATGAATGTTCACAGTAAAGTAATAACATTTCTATACTATTTAAAAAAGTACCAATGTCTATATTGACATAATAAATGACCTGTTATTAGAAAATCACCAGCTTAGCTCTAAATTTCTTTTGTCTTTGTAAGTGGGTGAGACTTATGTGGTGAATATTTAGCTGATAATGCATATCTGATTGACCCTCACATCCATCATATATATATATATATATATA
>NC_056735.1:113501610-113506610 GCF_019279795.1 Protopterus annectens | reverse complement strand
ATGTTTTAAGTGGCATGTTGTGTTTTGTTGGTCTACTGATTTTTTGCCATTGGAAAAAAATCGGTGACCTGGGTTTTTGCTCTTTTTGGATTTTGGTTTATATGTGTCGGCGAAATGGCATTCGCAGTAATGCCATTTCGCTGATCTAATATAGACCCTCAAATTACATGTAGGAAAACAGAAACTATGGGAAATATTGACAAAGACCATAATGTCATCAGAAATGAGAACTGCAGCTGTTTAGATTAAATAAAAAGGTCTAGGTATACCCAGAAGAGGAACTAAATCTAACTTTGGATAGACAATAATAAATGAATTTACTCAAAGGGTTGTTAAATAATGTGGCAAGAAAGAAAGCATTTATATTTGTATTGCTTGATGAGATATGCTTAAAGTAGGGCTATGAAGAGAATAATTATTAATGAAAGATAGCCTGAGTGTTGGAGCCAAGAGGAAGAAGTTGTGGTTGGTACATTGTATGTTGGTCATGGTGTCTATTCATCCAAACTAAGAATGAGCTTGGAGACTGTAGGTCAGAGTGGTAGTGGTCAGTTTTGTGGAGAGTGTTGTGAAAATGAAGGTGAAGAAGCTTGAAATTAAGAGATCCTAGTAGGAAGCCATCTCTGTTTGGCTTTGGCAATAGTGAGATACTTGTGTGTTGAGCTTGAGGAAGTTTGGTATAAAACAACACATATTATTGAGGAATGATTGGAAGGCTGCCATTTTTTTTCTCAAAGAAACAGCATTTATGGGTATTTCATATCAAGCCGGGAAAAGAGGACTGAGATAAGCAGATGGAGGGAAGGCCATGTGAGAGTACGTCAGGAACTGTCAGTGTGTAAGTGCTAGGGGTTAAGTTGTTATTAAGCAGAAGTACAGAGAAGTACATATGCAGACACGATGCAGAAATTAGAAATACATAAAATAATGGGACTAGTCAGAAGTAAGGAGCAAAATCCCCAGCCAGTTGGAGGTAGAATGGGAGGAAGCAGTTATAAGTGATTGGAAATGTATGACTATTAGTTAGATATTACAAATGACAGTGGCCAACATGGAAGGCAACTTCTTTACCAGAAGCTACAAATACATTATCAAATATTAATTTGACATTTTGATATGTTTAATACTGTGCTAAGGACATACATGGATTGTTCCCACAGCAGGAATGAAGAAAACAAAAGGCAGGTACAGTGGAGGAAACTGTGTCATATGAGAAAAGGGACAAGGTACTTTAATTTATAAGGATATCAGACAACATAGGAGTGCAAAATGAAGAACCTAATTTGAGGGTTTGGAGCATTAACAAAGCCATAAACAAAAGTGTAACACTGTATGAGTGTAATTAGGTATGTAAAAACACACATCATCTTAGAAAATTACCTTATCTTTCAGATCAGCAGATGAGGATCTTACATGTAAGGCACAATACACCTAATAAGGTAATGCAGGATGGGGAGCTCTGAAAGTAAAGTACTGAAGATGTGGATCAGAGGATGCAGGGGTGCTGCATATGTTTGAGAGTGTTGAAGGCCATAAAGGAGATGGAGGCAAGCAGTTGAAGACTGAGCAAAAATACTTGGAAAACCCATAAACTAGTAATGGGAAACTTTAGAAACAGGGGTAGAAAAAGGTATATGAGAATGGGAAAAGAAAGAGATGATTAGCAAATTGTTGTTAACATTTATTCCAGAAATGATCATTGCAAAGGAATGGAAAATACTACATTTTGCTAAAATGGGGAGTTTACATATTGAAACAGAAAAATTGATCAGAGGGGTTGAACATTTTTACACACTGAATGTGATGGAGAAAATCCTAAAAGCTGGGATCCTAAAATCCTAATTTTAAAATCTTAAAACTGACACATTTTTTTATTACCCTGTCAATACAACAAGGAGGTTAATAAGGTAAATTGGGCATTGCAAGGGAAAAGTTGGATAAAGCTTTAAGCAGATTTTATAGGAGACAGTAAATGTAAATATATACATAGTTTTGATATATAGCCTTACTTTCGATTCATATTACAAATGTGTGTACACACTGTATAAAGATTGTTGCTGTTGTGGGTATTGTTTATTGTAATCTTGTTTAGACCCTACTATTTTAATTTTAAGATAGAGATTGATCATTTTTTGTTGCATTAGGAGTAACACAATGCCATTTCAAATGCTCCATTGAATAAACTGATGATTTCGGACCCTTCTCTCACCACTTTGTTACATTCTACCAAGAAGACTTAAAAATGTGCATCACCACCAAGTTGTCCAATTGTTTCAGGAAGACAGAATCCTTATCTATTTTCTTTGAGGTCTGCTTAAAACCTTTGCTGAGACTGATTACATCTAGAATTAAAGATACTACTAATTTTATGCAGCAAATATCAAAACTACATATACAAATATAATGATATTTATGTATATTAGATGTTAAAGCACTGAACACTGGCATTCTCTATGTGGGTGAACTAGTGGTTGTAAACCATTTGCTAAACAAACAAATTGATCCACTAAACTGCGATTGTTCTGGTGAGGAATGTTTTTTATAAAAAACAGGATGGCTAATTACAATGATGGGAAAAGCAATGGGTATAGTAGTGACACCCATTTATGCCGATTTATTCATGTTGTTTTTGATAACTATATATATGGATCTAATTTACATTATCTATAGTTCAGAAGGTCAAACAGATAAATATTGACCTGAAATTATCAACGTTCAAACTATTGAAAACCAAATTAAGAACAAACATGTCCTTTTTTTGCATGGGGACTCCCTACACCTCCTGCTCTTTAAATACAACAAATTGCCCAATCCCCAGTGTACCGTGATCTCAATCAAAAGGGTTCCACTTCACTTATGTGCAGTCGATGTTCTGAAGGTGAATAATTAATTTTGGCTCAGTATGTAGCTGTTTGACCTTCTGAACTATCAATAATGTGAACTAGACCTATGCATGTACCCCCCCCCCACACACACACACACACACATATATATATATATATATATATATATATATATATATATATATATATATATATATCTGTGTGCATGTGTATACATGTATGTATATTACACAAATTCATTCGTGCAGAAAATTAACATGTGGTATCATTATGGGAATGATTGTTTGCTGGTGTGCAAAGGCAACAAGAATGAATGAATGGAATTTAAACATTTTAGACTCATTGTTCATAATGTACTCTATTGATTACAATTGATTTCTCTGATGAGGAAGTAATGAAACTTCATGATGGCATGGTCATCCCAACTATATGTAGGACTCCATTTTCTGAAATGTATTTATGTATTTATTTATCTTTGTTGACCAGGAAAAGTCTGACTGGGTAAACTCCATCTTCAGCAGAGGACCAAGGAGAAAAGTTTCACATTTAAGTTACACATGATGCACATTTATAATTGCAGGGTAAAACATCAGTACATGAGTTTATTTACATAATTTTCAAATATTTCTTGTATGAATATAGCATTTTAACACAAAAAGAAAGAGTGAAGTTAACATAAATTTGGTAATTATTGAGTAACAAAATAGACCACAATAGCAATAACAGTTAATGTGTTTTAGCATGATTCCTACCTACAGGGAAAAGATCAAACTGGGGTGTTTTTGAGATTAGTAATAATTTAGACAGACAAGTAGTAATATAGCTTCAAATTGATGATAATCAGTAGAGATATGAAAGGAGGAATTATGAAAACGAGCAGAAAGATAAATGGACAGAGGAGAAATTATAGTTAGTGATGAGGAGTGAGAGAAGCAGGAAGAGTAAGGATTTAGGTAATTAGTGCAGCACTAGGAGGAGCAATAAACTACAAAAGAACAGGAACGAAAGTAGCTGTAACAGCTGGAGAAAATGAATCTGAGTAAACCTACCGAGGCAAGCAGGAAGAACAGAGACAGCTTTGGCACAGGTGCTGTTTAAGCAAAGCTTGGAAACTATTGAAGCTTTCTGTTTTAACAGTGTGGGGATTTCATCCCAGAGTTTTGCCACATAATGAGAGTAGAGAGGGTTTCCAGCAGTGTTGAATGTCTTACTGATACCTAGTAAGAGTTTATTGCTAAAGCAAAGATGGTTCGCTTTCGAAAAGAAAAATGTGCTGCTGTGCCCGATAATTGCCATCCATAACACATTTAAAAATACTTCAAATGCCCCGTTCGAGGGCCAAATATATTGTGATAAGGATGATGCGGTTGACAGTGATCAACAATCTAGTCTGTAGGATTATATACTCTGAATATAATAAATCTTTGATTTTAAAATATAGAAAAGAGGTTTCTGGATAACATATGAATGAGTCCCTCAGGGCTCAATTCTAGGTCCCCTCCTATTCTCAATCTATATAAATGACCTTCATCTAGTAATTACTCAAGCTACCTGTATTCAATATGCAGATCATTCTACAATCATCTCCTCAACTAAATCGTCATCTGAACTACAGTCCTTAACCCAGAGAATGTTTACTGTAGTAGAAAATTGTTTTTTACAACACTGCCTCCTCCTGAACCCCAAAAAGACTAAACTATTGCTCTTCACACCCACCCACAAGTCCAGACCAATAAACTTCTCAGTCCTATTGAATAACGGAACCATTATATCTCCAGACCTAACCACTAAACATCTAGGTATAACAACAGACAACAACCTTACCTATGAAACTCACATTAACAATACTATAAAAACCGTAAACAGGAAACTGGGCTCTCTGTATAGGATAAAACTATTCCTTACTCCACAAACCAGAACTTCTATTGCCCTTACCCATTTAATCTCCACACTCCTCTATGCTTCATCCATATATACAAATCTGACTAAAAACAACTTCAACAAACTGTCAAACTCTTATAATAACATAGCTAGATTTGCCACAGCCTCCTCTTTCAGAACCCACCATTGTCATAATCTGAAACATCTAGGCTGGCTTGAGCTACAAAACCAAATCCATTATAACCAAGTTATCATTGCCCACAAAACCTTCTTCCA
>NC_056735.1:113476610-113496610 GCF_019279795.1 Protopterus annectens | reverse complement strand
ATAGTGGCCACATTGACCATAATATGTATAACACTGGTCACATTGACCATAATATGTATAACAGTGGTCACATTGACAGTGATATGGCTAACACTGGTCACATTGACCATAATATGTATAACAGTGGTCACATTGACAGTGATATGGCTAACACTGGTCACATTGACCATAATATGCATAATGGTGGTCACATTGACTGTGATATGGCTAACACTGGTCACATTGACCATAATATGTGTAATGGTGGTCACACTGACTATGATATGGCTAATACCTATCACATTGATCATAATATGTGTAATAGTGGTCACACTGACTGCGAATGGCTAATACTGATTGCATTGTCCGTAATATGTATAATTGTGGTTAAATTGACTGTGATATGGCAAATACTGGTCACACTGTCCACAATATGGCTAATATTGGTCACATCGACCACAATATGGATAATACTGTTTACACTGACCATAATATGATCACATTGACAATAATATCTGCAACAGTGGTCACATTGACTAAGATATGGCTAATACTCATCATATTGTCCATAATATGGCTAACAGTGGCCACATTGACCAAGATATGGATAATAGTGATCACATTAACCATAATATATGTAACAGTTGTCATGAAGGGGTGTGGGTGCACAGTTATTATTACAGTTATAATAATAATAATAATTATTATTATTATTATTATTATTATTAAAGAATAGACTGGCTGACATAAATTTTCCTTGCAGTGGGTTTTAATCAATACTAGTTTTGTCTAATCGACAATGTGAAAATGAGAGTAACGGCGGATTTTTTGTTGTCTGCTATTAAAGACATTGATGTTAGTAACTATGCATTGTGTTAATGGATTTAATTAATATAATTTCTCAATCTGTCCATCCTCTTGTGAGGAAGGCAGGATAGCATGTAAGAAATGGGAGGGATCTGTTACTCAGAGTAGCAGTATAAATGTGCAGTTAAAAAAGTAACACTAATCTAGTTTTCTTTAAACTTTCACCGACTTTAACCAGGCAAGACAAATGAAATAAATACTTCTTTTCAGGGTTGGCTTGGTAAACTTGTTCTGCTTAAGCACATTCTTTGCACTACATGGTGGTAGATTCAAAGTCTGTTTAAGTCAGATACTGTAAAAACGCACCTATGTCAGAGTGCATTCGCTAATGAAATGCTAACACAGGTATTATTGCAGTACCTTTGTCGCACTACATTCGTTAACGAAATGCTGAAATGGGTATTATTGTAATGCCTTTGTCGCAGTGCATTCACTAATGAATGCTAAAGCAGGTATTATTGCAGTACCTATGACACAGTGCATTTGCTAATGAAATGTTACAACAGGTATTATTGCAGTACCTATGTCGCAGTGCATTCGCTAATGAAATGTTACAACAGGTATTACTGCAGTACCTATGTCGCAGTGCATTCGCTAATGAAATGCTAAAACAGGTATTATTGCAGTACCTATGTCACAGTGCATTCGCTAATGAAACATTATAACAGGTATTATTGCAGTACCTATGTCGCAGTGCATTCGCTAATGAAATGCTAAAACAGGTATTATTGCAGTAACTTTGTCACAGTACATTCGTTAACGAAATGCTGAAACAGGCATTATTGCAATACCTTTGTCGCAGTGCATTCGCTAATGAATGCTAAAGCAGGTATTATTGCAGTACCTATGTCGCAGTGCATTCGCTAATGAATGCTAAAGCAGGTATTACTGCAGTACCTATGTCACAGTGCATTCGCTAATGAATGCTAAAGCAGGTATTATTGCAGTACCTATGTCGCAGTGCATTCGCTAATGAATGCTAAAGCAGGTATTATTGCAGTACCTATGTCGCAGTGCATTCGCTAATGAAATGTTACAACAGGCATTATTGCACCACTGATACCCTTTTCTGCAACTGTATAGATAAGCAAGTCCTGCTTAAGTGACAGACCATTTAAGTAACCATTGTTGTCCTCCCCTGACATTACACAATCTCAGAGTAGGGTATGTTAAGTAAGGGGGTGTAGACTGACTGCATGAAGTATGTGATGGCTTGCCCCAGCTCCCCCACATCACCCACAGCTTTTGGTTAAGCAATATAAGTTTGCATCTTTGTTTAAATAGTCCATCACATTAGTGGGACCCATTTAAGATCACTATATCTAACTTGTCAGGATTTTGTGTGTAAAGAAAGTATTCTTTAGTATGAGAAGCACCTACCACAAAAAGGGGAAGCCACAGAATTGGAAACCAAGAAGCATCAGTAAGATTTCTCAGAGCTATTTTCTAGTAGTATTACTCTCGTCTCAAATATTGGATTTGGGTGCCCATAAATGAACACGTCCCTTTATGTATGATACTTTAAGTCCTGTAATTTTGCTTGGTAGTAAGAAAAAGTAATTGTGTTATACACGTTTCTGAGATGTATATGTACAGAGCTGCTCAACAAGGCTATAATTCTGTAGTCTCATGTTCCAGCACACACAGTACAGTGAAACACAAAATCTTGTAATTAAAGTACGTCACCCACAATAAAAGTAAAGTAAGTATTCCCCATAAAAATACACCTGAAAGCACATAAAGTAAAAGGCACAGACCCAAGTAGGAGTTCAGCCATGGAATGGCTATTCTATTTGGGACTATGGCAGGACAGGAAAGGCAGCAGCACATTTCCTGTCCGAGTGGTGGAACATCTTTTAAAACTGTTAGTTAGTTAGATGTCTTATACAGCCCAAGACCAAGAAAAGATTATACATCCCAAGACCAAGAAAAGATATGAATTTAGAGTTAAAGCAAATTGTAAAACAAGAAATCTAGTTTATCTAGCTGTCTGTTTAGTCTGTCCTTCTTTCTATGTGGGTATGACTACTTACTCACTTAGAGAGATGGTCAGAGAACATTTGACTGCCATTAGAAATAGAGAGCCTGATAGGAGTGCCCTACCTAAGCATGTTATTTGTAAAGGTACAATACATCATTTTCAATGTAAAGTAATTGAATGTGTTCACCAAGATTTAAGGTTGGGTGTTATGAAAAATAAGCTAGAATTAAGTGAGTTAAGATGGATAATTGAGTTGCAGGCTGAAAAGGAACCAGGGTTAAATGACAAGACGTTGATCAAACCTTATCTAAAAACATGGCGTTCATAATGTCTATTATTAATAAGTATTTTATATACATATATAACATGATTTTTTAATAATGTAGTATTATATTTGTGTATTTTGAGTTGATATACATCAGTATTAGACTGAGTAGAAACTTTCTGTATATTGCTCCTTTAACTTGATTGTTCCAATCTAATTTAATTAGTTAATTAAAAATGATCTAACTGGTAGTGAAGGAGTATATAAATGACTTGAATTTTATATGTTTTATGGTCTGATGAAGCATCTGTGATGTGAAAGCACTAACCATATTAAAGTGTTTTATATATTTTGTTTTTTTCCTGCTGTGTTTCTCCCTCTTGTTTGTTTTATTGGAATAATTAGATGTCTGGCAGAACATTGTATAATGGCTTTTAAAGCTGTCTGTTAATTAGATATCTGGCAGAACATTGTATAACGGCTTTTAAAGCTGTTGGTTAAGAAGATGTTTGGTTATGTCCTGGCTGACATTTGCATGGCTGTTTGAAATATGCTTTTAAATCTGTCAAATACTGTGCCCGTATATTTAATACATCTAGTTAGCTGCAGATAGAACTCCTCATGTATTACAAAGAAATGAAATTCGGATTCATATCGCAAGCTTCATTCTCAAAGTGTATTTCTTGGGATCCATTTTTTTAAACACTTAATATTCTGGTTATGATCAGTGATCCAGTCAAAATCTTGTGTTACCCATTTGCATTTGTATATTTTGAATCCATAATTAATTAGTCTATTCATTCATTGCTTTTACCAAAACTAATGTTACCCTCCTTGTGATCACAGGGGAGCCAGGCCTGATTCCAGTACCAGGACCAGTGTTAGCATTTTGGGGGACCCCAGCAAATGTCAAGTTGGGGGCTTCCTGGATACTTCAAGTCAAATATCACCCTATCACCAAAACCTCTTCTAAGGAATGTATTAGTTGATGCTGCTCGGAGCACTTTGCACAGACTGAACTGTAGCTACAATACTCTTACGTTAAGACAGGCCTGTGTACCACACTGTGTTGGCTCACCTCACACATGGGCATTCACAGATTCTGGCATTTAGTTTCAATGGTGACATACTGTAACAACTCTAGGTACAGGAATGGACTTAGGAGAAGCGGTGCCCTAGGCACTGCCTACTGTTTCACCCCCTCCACAAGCACTCATACATTCTCCAGTGTTCTCCTCTGCCTGCCCATCCCAAGCTCCCCACATCATGTACATTGCAGTTTTCTTACTTTTCTCACATTCTGCCTTACTCTGCAGCTTTTTCAAGAAGCCATCACTTTCTGTATGAGCTGGAGTGCATTTAAAGTTTTTTTTTCTTATTATTACACAACCTTTTCATTCAATGATGATGTGAACAGAAATTGTGATTAACAAA
Organism: Protopterus annectens; assembly: GCF_019279795.1. Taxonomy (NCBI): domain Eukaryota; kingdom Metazoa; phylum Chordata; order Ceratodontiformes; family Protopteridae; genus Protopterus; species Protopterus annectens. The sequence continues at coordinate 113,492,084 of NC_056735.1, read as the reverse complement.
AGAAATTCAGTGTTGCTGTTCAACTTTAACTTTCCTTGTATCCTTTCAACATATCTTTCCTGACCAACACAGCACAGTAATGAGTGTTTAGGAAATAACTAAATTAAGCTAGGGTCCCCAGAAGCCAAAGAGTAATGGATGCTCTGGAATTCATTCTAGAACATTTTCTCAAATGTTTAATCCAATGTTGGCCTAAAATAGAAAACACGTGTATTTCAAGGAAGACATAAGTTGTGCCCAAAGACGTAATGTTCAAAGCCGACAAAATAGTAGGTCATGATAAAGTAACTCGACAACTGTTGTGAGGATATACAAATCCTATCTGGTAATACTGCCTGCTTTCCAAACCCACCCCCCACCTCCCACAAAATACAGTCACTGCCTGTGCATCCCTCTGGTGTTAGACTAGATGAAAGCAAAGGTTCATATGGCCACAGTCACATTTTCAACTGACTGCGGTCATACATATATAGCATGTCTCCTCACCCCTACTCCCTAAAGGCGGACACCTGCATAAAAACATGATGTGTGGTTGCGAGGAAGGTGAAAAACTATAGTAATGTAGTCCACTTTGTTGCTCTTAAACAGCACACTGCCCCATGCAAGCTAAAGTAAGCTTATTTGTAAACTCTAAGGTCTGTGAGTAAAGTAAAAGAAAATTATGCCACTGTCTCCAGCCCCAATGCAAGCTATAATGACCTCCAATGCACACTTCTAAGGTTTGATTGTGATGAAAGTTAAAGAAATAATGGCCACACCATTCCATGTCCCCCACATAACCCGAAGCAATCTTTGGTTCTCACGTCTAAGCAGGACTGGTTTTAGCATGGGAGTGACTGAGGGCAGAAGCCAACACTAAGTCCATGTCAAAATCCATTTATACAGTCCTGGGTGGGGGCATCATACTCCTAGAAGCTCAAAATGTCTGAATCTTCTTGGATGTATTTTATGCCTTACATTTGAAAAGTAGTTTACTTATTAACTGCATTTTCTTTACTGCTACCCAAAAGAGTTAAATATGTGCCCAATGTTACTCTGTGGTGTGTGTGTGTGTGTGTGTGTGTGTGTGTGTGTGTGTGTGTGTGTGTGTGTGTGTGTGTGTGTGTGTGTGTGTGTGTGTGTCTGCTCACACAGATAAAAATAAGTGACATTTTTACACACACTCTCTCTGCACATTCACCTTTACAGAAATGGGAATAATTCTATTTCACCTGATGCATGTTTCTGAGGACAACCAGAGCACATAGATAGATACAGACACAGATAGGGAGGATATGCAGACTCCACATTGAAAAGAACATAGCCAAGAACTCAGTCAGACAAAGCACTGTGAAATGGCAATGCTACTCACTGTGACACAGTGGCAATGAACAGTTACTTTTGCACACATCCTCTTTCTGCTAAACCACCAAAGACAGCCAACTATCATTTATTTATTTAAAGTTTGTTTTCCAGGATAGTCCATTGGGCCAGAACAGCCCATTTTCAATGGAGTCCTGGGGAGAAAAGCTCCACAATATATAATGAAAAAACAACAAAATTTCATTAGTATAAAAATAACAATAGTACAGAAAAAATGCTATCTGAAGGTACAATTAGTAAGATGTAAAAACAGAATTAAAGGCTAAGTGACTATTACGATATTTACAAATATGTAATTCCACGATTGCAAATGCATACAACTGTAAGAAGATATTTACAGAAGGAGTATTTCTGCAGAGGAACATATGAAGGAGGAGGAGGAGACAGAATTGGGTATACGGGGTAAGGGGGAGAAGAGTTACGGGAAGAAGGGGAACAAGGAAGGGAGTGGGGAGGGGGAGATGAGTTACGGGAAGAAGGGGAGTAAGGGAGGAAGTGGGGAGAACGATAGTACAGAGAAGGATGGGGAAGAAGATAGAGAGTGGGGGTATGAAATAGGTGTGTTACTGGGGAATCCATGTGGGATGGGAACAGGAGCATTCCCAGAGGGTTTTTAGGTAAGAATGGAGCAAGGGTTTGAAAGTAGAGAGGCTGCTAGTGGTGTGAAGGTGAGGTGGCAGGGAGTTCCAGAGTTGTGCTAAAAGGAGAAGGATAGTAGAACATTGCCAGGTGGGCGTGCAGGCTTATGCAGTTCGATCAGATATTGGTTATTGGTTCTTAGGAGTTTGTTGGGAAGGTGAATTTTAAAGGTTGAGGCAAGGGCGGGGCAAAGAGAGGGATTAAAGATGAGTTTGTGGGCATGTATGAGTTGAATGTAGGTGAGGTAATTGGGCAACTCTAACCAATTTAGTTTGTGGAGGGCAGTACAGTGATGGGTGGAATATCCATATCTAGTGGTGAATTTGGAGATTTTGTTGTAACAGCAAGAGATTTTTGTCTTTAGGGACGATTGTAAGTTAGTTAGGAGTGGGGCATCATAAAGGAGAGACGGGATAAGATATGTGGTAGAGAGAACAAGTGTGGTAGAGGGGGTAAAGTAGCAATTGTGGCGGTAGAGCATGCCTAGTTTCTGGTGGGTTTTTTTGATATTTGTGTGGAGTTGGATATCAAACTTGAGCTGATCGTCAATAAGTACTCCAAGCAGTTTTGCACTGGATACTATTTCAAGAAGAGTATATTTGTTACTGATGATGGAGATGAGTTTTTGTCAATTATTGTGGTTTTTGAGGGGGTGAATATCATGAGTTTGTTTTCTGATGCATTGAGTGCCAGATGGTTCCCTAGCATCCATTTCTCAGTGCAGGAGAAGGCATCTTGTGTTAGTTTTATGAGTGGAGGTGGCAGAGCAGATGATTGTTGAGTCATCAGCGTATTGGATAATGTTTGCATTAGGAATGGAGCGGTGAAAGTCATTAATGAAAATATTGAACAGTAGGGGACCTAATATGGAGCCCTGGGGTACGCCAGTGGGAGTGTTGAGGAATGGGGAGAAGGCTTTTTTCCATTTCACGGCTTGCTGCCTGCTAGAGAGATAGCTCATGTCTAATATCTATGTTTGTGATGGTAAGTGAAAGAAAATATGGCTGGCATGTTACTCTTAAATATGCTGCAAACAAGTCCACCCCAACATACTCAAACATTATGGCAATGTGGATGATGTTTGTGCTAGAAAGTCAAATAAATTACAGCCAGCTTGTTACTCTTACACTGTAACACACAACACAGACACACATACACAAATTTTGCACTCATTTCAGCAAATAGCAATCTATTGTGCAACACTACTACTACTGCCACACCAGATCAGTGACTGCTGTTTACCAGTAATCAAATGACAGCAGGGGTTAAGTCACTTTTATTGACCTCACTGAGGAGTAATTAATACTTGCCACTGTCCCTGATTTTGAATCATAATTTTGCCCTGCCCCTCGTAAAAAGTTTGATTTGCTTGTAAATCATTCAGGATTACAGATAGTCAATAAATCCGAACATCAAAGTTCCAGACCTGTCATTTCCGAAAGAATGTTTGTTGATGCAAAATGTGTTATTCTATTAACTAGAGTAATATTTTAAAAATGTTTCTGATATTGAGTCCTTTAAGCTGCTGTTATTTTTGGCTTTGCCCAGAACTGTTGAACAAAGAAGTTGAGAGTTATAGTATCTGGTGGTGTGCCTGTATTTATAAAACTCCCTAAAAGCATAGCTTTCAACTGTCCAGTTTTTCACATAATGTCCAGATTTTTGCCTCATATTTCTGGTCTGTTCCTCAAAAAATGTGTAGGTTGCTGGCAAACCACTAAGGACTAAAGTCAGTAAATAATGGCAGACATTTGAGTTTCAGACTTCATATCCTTCAGAAAATGCAAACTAATGTAGAACCTGTTATTCTATCAACTTTCTAAATTTGTAAAAGCAATATTTAAAATCTGTTCTTATATTTGGCTTTGTCCAGATTTCTTACACTAAGGTTGAGAAGTATGCCTAAAAGAGAAAGTCATCCCTGAAGATCGGGAGCATCAGCTCTTCTTAGAATCCAAGGTAAAACTGAGACTGGTCATTCTGGGCTGCTGATCTCTTATGTTTACTTTTTCATGTTCATTCACTGTTTACTGTCTTTATTCTAATAGGGTCATGTCACAACTCTGTTTCGGATAAAGAGCAGTAACCAGAAAATGAATAAATGTTTTTTCTCCCCGTTGTTCCACAACCAGCAGCTGCTATTCCAGTGCCTCAACACAGTTATAGATGATTAAGGGGGCCCCTGCAACCATAAGTATTGCTGGAGACTAAAGCTGGCTATGATTCTAGTTTTAGTGGAAAGAAAGCCCACCAGCAGGATTAACTAAGTGAAGAGCAGAGCACTATGTGATTGGAGAAACAATTTTATGAACTTGTGAAGCCTGTTACTTAACAAAACACAGCTGCTGTCACCGGATATATAATTGCAATTTAAAGGGCATATAAATAAGAGTTATTATTACCCACATGCCTTAGTAAGTACACAGGATTGTTGTACTTTCTTTTGTTGGTTTGATAAACATGTTACAAAATATCTAAATAGAAGAACTTGTGGTTGGGGACTCCCAGCGACCTCTGGGTTCACTGGTGACTAAAGCCAGCTATGCCAGTACTTAGTAGGGCTTAAGGTAGAGGACCAGTCCACCAAATCTTACAAAAATTAAAACTTCTCTTTGTATTAGCATTCTTCAAACAGATTTAATATTTCTCAAACTTGCAGTAAGTTTTTTTAATCACAAACATGTTGCTTTCTTTGCATTCATATTAAAAATGACACCACTAACTTTTCATCCTATTTATGCTAACCTGGCAGATTGTTCTGTTGCCAGATGCATTCTTGGTTTTATTCTGCAGTGTTATCATCAGCCTACAGAAGTCCGAGAAACAGAATATCCATGTGCTTTAATGAAGGGGGAGGGACGGTGGGGGCTGCTGTGGTTATTTTGTTTTTTGCAGTTCCTGGTTGTCCTTGCAGCTCTTGCATTGGTTTAATCTAAGCCTAAACAAACATTGTCTATAAATCATCGCACTGTTCTTGTAATCCGTATCAGTTGCCTGCAGGTGTTGCTTTATTCTCCTTGATAAGCGTACCAAATTCCTAACTTGTGATCATTCATTGTGGTCTTCAAGTAAATAAATAAGAAATGAGTCCCCCTGAAATCAATCTTCTCCCTGGCGGTTTACACACTAAATTCAATGTGATTAGCTAAACAACTTCTGTTAAGTTCAGAACAGCTGCCTCTGCCAAGAGTTTAAGAACTAATAATGGCTGTGCTTCAAAGAATAAAACAATTAATACTAGGTATATCAGCACAGTGTATTATGTTTTGCTTTTATAAATACTTTGTAGACTCTCTGAATAAATAAAAAAAAGTTTTTTTAATATTCCTTCCTTTGTCACAATAAAGACTATACAACAACACAGCATACTCTGTTACTCCTCTGAAAATATATATCTCTTCAGCAATAATAAAGACCTGACAGATTATTCTATCAAAATTTCTTTATTGTCAGGTTAGCAATTTTTAATAGTATGGCTTGCAAAAAAGTCATAAACAGAAAAGTACCATGAAACAGATATATATAACCACATGTCTTTTAAGATTTAGCCATGTGAAAAAAGTATACAGACTAAATAATTTTAGTAATGCATTAATTTTAGTTGTATCCAGTATAAGAAATAAACCCTTAAACTCTAAAAGCTTCTTTCTTTGAATGGTCAGCTTACAATTTCTGTCTCAGAAGGTGATTACCTTAAGGCCCCAAAGAGGCACACTGAACATACAAATTCTTTACAGTTAACAAACTCTGGAGGCTATGTTTTCAGCTTATTTTATAAAGGTGAAGCTCATCTATTAAAAGTAAATTAGTTTCCTGCTGTGTGCTTGTTCATAATGTCTTAGATAGCATTCCTGAAACTGCTTCATCAAGTAGGAGAGATAGAAAGGAAAACTGTTCTGATCACACCTTATTGACAGAATGAAATTAATAAAGGCTACCTGTGCAAACATAAAAATAAAAATACACAGAAAAAAACTGGTAGGAAGGACTCTGTAGGCATGACTGTTCACAACAATAGAGAAGTTATGTCACTTTTCTTTCTCTAAGTCTGTGAATGCCTTTGTGTTTAGTAGTTTCTTGTTCAGAAGGTAGACCTGGGAGGCAAACAAATGCATAACTGATTTCTGTTGTATCCAAGGGGCAAGAAAATAAAACAAAGGTGTGTTTATAAACTTAATTTTACAGGATAGATCTATATTCTCCATTATATTTTGTACAGCATACTTAACTGGCATTATGTATTTTGTGTGGTTTTAGTGAACTTTTTCAGCACTTATATTACACATGCACCATTTTATCAGATTACTTTGGCCACATTACTCATCTATTGGTTATTTACTGAGCGAAATATTTCATCTTTTCATAGTACATTTTTTTCAGTCAGTAAGAAATGTAAGTGTGCGAAGACCTGCATCCTAAGTTGTTAAAATGTACTCTTATGCATTAGATTAAGAAAGCAAATTTGATGGCGACTCTGGTGTCTACTCAACAGGAATAAAAAAGAAGCCATTCTGGATGTCTGTCAGGCAAATTTTTCAGGCAAATGGCTTGATAGTAGAAAAAAGATGACATACAAGAGTGGCCAACATGCAACCCATGAAGAGTTCCTCCTAGTAAGGAAAGGGCCCAAAACACAAATAAATGGTTCCACAATCAGCTGTAAGCAGGGGTCAGAGAAGACTCTAAGGTCAACAGAAACCAGGCTGAAGACCTAGAAGTTGACTGGAGAGAAGGCACAACAGTTCAAGGAATTAAGAAGAGGAAATAGGTGGAGTTGAAGAAGAATGTCAGCGCCTCAAAACAGCATATTTGACATCTACAGAACAGATACACAGCCAAGCTAAGTATGGAAACAACATACATAAGGAAAGTTGCTGATGGAATGCCGAAGTCCAGGAAGTTATCAAAAGAAAAAATACATGCAGGAAAAAGTGGACCAGGCTAGGAAGGAGTAACAGTTTGCTAACAAGGAGGCTAAGAAAGGAATAGCAACGGCAAAGAAGGCACAAATTATTGGAGAGCCCACATTCTGCCGGTCAGTAGTCATCTTAGGATTAGTGCTTCTGGAGACTAGCCTGATAACTGCTTCATAGGTGCCAGCTTGGAATTTGTTCTTATATTTTCCTCCTGATAAGAGAAGGAGCAGAGTAAGTTCATAAGTTCATAGGTTCAAAGGTTCATAGGTTAATAGTTTCATAGATTCATAGGATGATACTAGGCTATTGACCCGCAGGCCCTTATAAGCCTAACCAAGAATTTTGTCCATGTTCCCTCAAAGTCAGCACCTGTTTCCCCTGTCCAGCAGGGACACAGGTGGGATCCCAGGGGTATATTTTCTGTTTCCCATCCAGTCGTCCAGGTTCCTCTTAAAGAGGTCTAGAGAGGTACTCTGCTTGACATGGAGAGGGAGTCTATTCCACAGACAGGGGAGTCTTTGGGATACAAATCTAGCCTGCCAACAAGTTCTGTTAATGTCACAGACCAGGTTAAGGCTTTGTGTGTGGGTTGCATGAGTGGAGTTTGTCTTACAGATATGCAGCAATTCCATCAAGGCTGGGTCTAAAATGGTCTTGTATGCCAACAACAGGTGACTTCTGAGCAGTCTGTATGAGACTGAGTAGAGGAACAGGGCTTTTAGCCTATCTGTATAGGACATGTGTTTGAGACTGTGGTCTCTCCAACTGCTGCGTGTGCTTGACAAGGAACATGCCAAAGGGGGCATTGTACTCAATAATGGGTCTGATAAGGGAAGAGTACAGGGATGTTATGACCTCCTTGTTCCTGGATGAAATACCCTTATTTATGAAGTGGGCAATGTAGAAAGCCTTCCATGCAACGGAGGTAACATGGTGGTCAAAAGTCAGGTTGCTATCAACCTGGTTGCCCAAGTCCCTCACAACTAATTGCATGCTTAGTACGTTGTTATTAATGTGATAATTAGTGGGGATGCCATTCTCCCCAGAGGGGATAATGATGCATTTCTTGGCGTTCAGTTTGAGGACATGCTTCTGGCACCAAGTCATTAGTTTGGATAAGGCCCTCTTGGAGGATGCTTACATAACTAGGGGAATTCAAGACAGTGCCCAGCTTGCAGTCATCTGCAAACTTGGTCAACCACAGACCACTGGTTTTGGCTTGCACCTCAGAAAAGTATATCCCAAACAGTAGAGGCCCCAAGACTGATCCTTGTGGTACACCGCTCGTTACAGGTCTACTACTAGAGGTGGCTTTCCCTACTCTGACTGAGTGGGTTCTATCAGTGAGCCAGTTAGCTACCCATCTGATAACATATGGGTTGATGGCTAGCTGGGAGAGTTTATCTATTATGCCTGAGTGGGGAATAGTGTCAAAGGCTTTGGCTAGTTCAAGCTTGGTGGTGTGTACCATCTTCCCCTCATCCATGGCTTTGGTGACTGTTTCAAAGAAGTCGACCAAGTTTAATAGGCATGATCTCCCTTTGACAAAATTAAACTGTGTGGGGTCAAGCATTTGGAGGTTGCCAATGTCCTTCTTTATAAGGTCCATGATAATGCATTCCATGGCCTTGCAGATCAGGCTAGTTAGGCTGATGGGCCTATAATTGCCTGGGTCAGTGGACGCTCCACCTTTGTGTAGAGGAATGACAGTGGCTGTCCTCCATTAAGCTGGGATGAAGCCGGTGCTCAGGCTTTGGGTGAATAGGCTGTCTAACTGAGCTGAGAGCTCATGCCTGAGTTAATGTAAGATACAGCCAGGGATGTTATCGGGTCCCATGGAGACTGTATTTTTTACCTTTAAGATGGCATTAAGGACCTGCTCCCTGGTGATGAGGGGAGGGGGTAGAAGTTGGGATGTCCTGGTTTACTGATGGGGGGATAGGGGGTGAAATTTTTACTGAACCTGTCTGCCAGCAGGTTGGCTATATCTATGACATTTGTGTATGTGGTGTTATTGACCACCAGTTCAGAGCAGATTTGGGTGTTGCATTTGAGATTGTGGACATATGTGAAGAAGGCCTTGTGATTGTCCTTAGTGGATGTGGCCAATTTGGACTCAACGTTAGCCTTAGAGGATTTCACCAGTGAACTTATTTGCTTGTTCTGACAAAGGAGAGATTGCTTCCAACTTGGCACCTGCTCCTTCTTGTCCCTGGACAACAATTTTTTCCTTCTGTTAAAGAGTTTGTTTATTGTTGTTGTCTACCAGACAGGTTTACTCTTCCTTGAGGAAGTTGATTTGGTCCTGTCAGGTATTGCTGAGTCCATACAGCTATGTAGGTGCTCATATAGTTTTTTGGTGTAGGCTTGGACATTAGTGCTAGTTCCAACTAAAGGGACGGTGACTGTGAAGCTGCTTATACCTGCTCTGAGGAGATTGTATTCAGCTTTGGAAACATTTTTTTGTTTGACCCTGATTGGGGGGGGGGGGGGTCAGGGGAGATGGTGACTTCACAAAATGATCTCTTTATGGTCAGATCTTACCAAGGAGAATGACACTGCAGGAGGGCTACTGTGGCTACTCATGATGATTAGGACCAGGTCCAGGCTATTTCCACCTCTCATAGGGGTGTCGATCAGCTGATCCAATGCATTGCCATTAACAAAGTCGTGGAATCTCTGGGCATTTATGTTTGGGCTAGAATAGGTCTTCCGCTCTATGGCTGGGTAGTTAAAGTCACCCAGGATCAGGGTAGAAGATTGATTCTTGATGGATTCAAGTAAGTCCAGATAGGTGGCATGGGCATCCTGAGTCATGGTTGGAGGTCTGTAGTTATCTATGATTTGAATAGGTGTTTTATCAACGGTTAACTACACTTGGAGTGTCTCCTGTGTGTCATATCATTTGACCAGCCTGGAGGTGTGTATGTCTTTGACAAATAATGAAAGTCCACCTCCTTTGGCTTTGTAGCCCTCCATTTAGTGTCTGAAAGTATGGTAGGATAGGTAACCTGGTAAGGTTGGAATGATCTCCACAGCTTTGAACCAGGTTTCAGTGACTGCACAAATGTCAGCATCCTTCAGGGCAAGGAATGCTTGCAATGAGTGCAGTTTCAAGCTAAGACTCAGCGTTTAGCAACATGACCTTTAAATTTCATTTATCAGAATTTTTCCTGTTGGTAATTTTGTGTTCATGACTTTGCCTAAAAAAAGGCACTATGGTGGAGGCAAAAACCTTTGCCAGAAGCCTAAACCCAGGGGAGACAGATGAAGGCCATCTCTGGCAAAGCATTGTGGTCTGTCCATCATGTTTTACCAGGTTGTCAGGTATTGGATCCCCCTTGGAATGAGACCAGAAACTAAGACAGTTGTTAAAGTCAATCATTGATTCCTGATGTTTCTGACTGGGCAGGGAGTGTCTGTGTTGGGTCTTCTTCATTGTTCTGGCTGCTATTCAAGGCACCTATCAGGAAAAGGCCTGTGTCATGCTTCTCATCTTGGGATTGGTGTTACTGTTTTGGATCTGGTGACAAAGGAGCATTGTATCCTAGAAGCATGCAGCTGGGGGTGGGATCATCAATCAGCAACCAATCACATGAATCCCCACTTTTCATCATTCTTGACAAAGGTAAATCTTTCTTTTCTGTATGTACTGCTTGATCAGTTACTGTCTTACCTAACTTCAGACTATTTCCCTAAATACTTCATCCATAAACCATCATAATCTACTTATTAGTTTCCCCTCAAGTGTTTGGCAATTCTCTGTATGGACAGAGACACTGTGAGTTGACATTTTCCTGTAAAGCACCCTTGAAATTTCACCAACACCTAATTGCATACATGTCAACTAGTTTGCAGTGACAAACATTGCCCCCAGAGTTGCAAACCAGGTACTCCTGACATTATTTTATATTCACACTGCAACCATCTAACCAATAAAAAAGGGCCCATTGCCATGGATATGAACTTTCCCACTACCTCCATTACCAGCTTGATGGATATGGGCATCCTGTGGCAATGCAGAAACTGCCTTATTGTTACTGGCAACCAGCTAATTCTTAAAAAAAATGATATGGTATGTGATAGATGTATTAACTCGATGTCACCAGATGCAAAGCTCTAACATAAAAGCAATCCTAATGCCAACCAGGTTTTCAGTAGTACACATGCTGAACCCATAACACACAGCTCACAGCAGACACACAGACCCACATATGCTGAAGCATGGCCTGAGACATACCTCCCTAGACTATATGAAAATAAACATTATGGAACTCTCAGAATATGTGTTCCAGGCTGTTATGAGCCTAGCTTTGGTCACCTTCACCAGTGATGATGCCACAATAGGAAAAGAAAATGACTGATTTTAATAACTGGCTTAGTTTCTGGTGTCATTCTAAGAGAATGCAATGTTTGTCAGAATGGAAAGAAATGGTCAACAGACCATACTGCTTTGCTAGGCATGGTATGCACCTCTCTCCTCTAGGCTTTCAAATATTAGCTATAACGTTGTTCTCACCATAGTGGCTTTTATAGGCAATGCCAAAGTGAAAGTATTTCCGACATAGCAAATCAAAACTAAGAAAATCTAAAGGTGTTACTGCTCAGTGTTAGGAGTCTAAACAAGAAACTCAACTCCCTGCAAGCTTTCCTCACCTTAGAGAAAGCTGATGTCTGTATTGTCACTGAGACATGGTTTAAAGGTGCTGGGAGCACACCAGCAGTGCAAGTCTATAATGCCCTCCACACATCTAGACCAGCTACTACACAGACAGGAACTAAAGGTGGAGGTGTCTCAGTGTACATCAAAAATAAATATACCTCAAGGCTGGCCAAAAAAGACAATGCACTTGAGCTTCTCCACATTCAGATCACCATAGGCAAAATCCCATACCACTTCCTTGCAAGCTATAGGTCCTCCTCTGTGACCCAGGAACTCTATAATATGTATTTAAGTTTACTGGAAACACTCACCATCCTACCAAATACCATATCCAAAGGCAACTTTAATTACCCCACTGTTAACTGGGAGTCATATATGATACCAAGCATGCAGGCACAGAGAATCCAGAATTTTATCAACACGACTCCCTGGACCAGATTGTCAGTATGCCAGCCGGGGTGCAAACATACCAATAATGCTGTGTAACAGTAGCCTCCAACCAGGCTCTGTGCCTCATATATGTAGAATAGCAATAGTTATCCCACTCCACAAAGATGGACCATCTACAGACCCTGTAAACTACCGACCCATAACTCTCCCTAGTCTCATATGCGAAGCCACGGAAAGAATTATCATGGAAATCATCTACAATGACATAGGAAATCTCCAGACACTTGACCAAACCCAGTTTGGTTGCATCATGGGCAGATTATTCCTACTTAGCCTGTTGGACTTCTTTGAGAAGGTCACCAAAACAGTGGATGAGGGGAAAATGGTTCACGCTGCCTACCTTGACGTAGCCAAGGCATTTGACACAATACCTCACTCTGGTATTGCTGACAAACTCAAGATGTTAGGTATAAAGCCTTGTGTCACACAGTGAATAGCCAGCTGGATTATAGACAAGACCCAGGAAGTTATAAATGAGGAGTCCACCTCTATAAAGAGGCCAGTCAAAACAGAGTCCCTCAGGGATCAGTCCTAGGACAGCTCCACTTTGTCATTTATTTCTCTGAAGTCAAGATCAATGTAAATGGGCTCTGGCTTATAAATTTGAGATGACTGCAAATTAGGAGCAGTTATAGAATTTCCCACTGACCCCAATGTTCTTTAGAAAAGGCTGACACAGACAAATAACTGGTGTCAGAGCCATGGATTAAAACTAAATGCTAAGAAATGTATAATAGTATCCTTCAGGAAGTAATCCACTCCTGCTAACTAATATATTGACAACACCCCCCCCACTTAAGAGTTGATCCACTATTCAGGGACTTGTGGGATGTACACAGACAGTAATCTAGCCTTTGACCATCATTTTTCCACTGTATTTGTCATTCATCAGATTTATCACTGAGTACAATGCCCCCTTTGGTATGTACCTAACCAGAAACATCCAGCAATTGGAACATCCACAGAGGATCACTAAAAGGCAGAGCGTAAGTTACATGTCCTGTGCAGACCACCTCAAGGCCCTCTCCCTGTATTCTGTTTCCTACAGGCTGTTGAGAGGAGATCTAAGTCTGGCATACAAGGCAAATGTCAGACCCCACCCAGATGAACCTCCTGCATATCTGCAAAACAAATAGTACCATAATTTCCCATTCCAAAGACTTAAACCTTGCCTGTGATATAAATAGGACCTGCTGGAGAGACATGTGTATATCCCAGAGACTACCCCTTCTCTTGAACAGGAACCCACCCATGTGAAACAGAGTTCCTCCCTAACCCAATTCAATTGTAACTTGAGTAATTGGATGGGAAACAGGGAAGTCATCCCTGGTTTGGCACCTACGTCTCTAATGGACATAGACAACCTGTAAATGGTTCATCACCCAGACCCGTGCTTGTAAATGTTTCATCTCTCAAGCCCCTGCTTACAGTTATCAAGGGTACCAGAACTTCTCAGAGATTTTAGATGTATGGCTAGGCTTAAAAAGGCCCTTTGTGGTCATTAGCCTAATACACACTTATGAACCTATGAAATTATGAACCTATCAGAGGGACTCTACCGGCTTCTGGAAAGTGACTCAGTAGATGACACAAAGACACTGTATCAGGTCGCAAGACAAAACCAGACAAATAAAGAAGATAGTCAGACGATCGCCATATGGGACGTCAAAAATACATGCTCACCAGTCCACAGGACATCGAAGGCAGATGGAAGCATTTCTAGCAGCTTCTGAATGAGGAAAACCCCACAGACGCTGCCCCAGACACAGCCTACAATGAGGGAAGAGGAGGAGCCCACCCTAGAAGTAGTAAGAACAGCACTAAGAAAGATGAAGTCAGGGAACGCAGCAGGCCAAAATGAGGTCACAGCAGACATGATAACATGTTGGGTAAGACGGGAGAAATGGTGCCTGAAGGTACTCATAGCAGTATGAAGAGGAAGGTGTATCATGGATGGCTGTAGAATAAACATACTAATGCCATGTTCAAGAACTAAGTACTCATAGCAGTATGAAGAGGAAGGTGTATCATGGATGGCTGTAGGATAAGCATACTAGTCAAGAACTAAGTACTCATAGCAGTATGAAGAGGAAGGTGTATCATGGATGGCTGTAGGATAAGCATACTAGTGCCGTGTTCAAGAACTAAGTACTCATAGCAGTATGAAGAGGAAGGTGTATCATGGATGGCTGTAGAATAAGCATACTAGTGCCGTGTTCAAGAACTAAGGGGACATTCACAGATGTGAGCAGTAAAGAGGTGTCAGTTTCCTGCCACACTGCATGAAAGTTCTGGAGAGGATGATTGATAAAAGTACATGCAGATTAGTAGAATATAAGGTGGGAGATGAGCAGTTCAGATTCAGATCAGGACGCAGCATAACTGACCCGATGTTTGCAGTGAGTCAGATACTTGAAAAGAAGCTTGAAAAGAAGAAAAAGTCCAACTGGGCATTTCTAGATTTAGAGAAAGCAGATGTCAAAGTCCCAAAAAAGCTGATTTGGACTGTCCTGTGATGGTTCAAAGTCCCAGAAACATTGGTAGATTTAGCGCAAGCTATGTACAAGGACCCAATGTCTCAATAACACACAGTTCTAGGTCTCACAGAGGGGTTCCCAGCGGGAGTGGGTGTGCATCAGAATGCATCTCTGAGCCCACTGCTGTGTGAATAGAAGTCTCCATAAGCAGACGTTTCCATTCCCTTCAATGTGGTACGATCTTGGAGTTGGTATATTTAAGTAGCGAAGGGTGTGGGGGGTGTGCATAAAACAAGTTTCCCATTTTCCCATTGTGTTTTTATTTTGTTACACGTAGTCAATGTTCCGTAACTTTGGACATATCTATTCGAACATATGTCAGTCGAAGTTACAGCACTTCGACTACGTGATATAGACCCCTATTCATACTGATGATGGACTACATAACAAATAGGTCTGAGGGGACAGATCAACAAAGCTGCCGTATGAGGATGATATGGTATTACAGGCAGACTCTGAGTAAGAATGTCAGCAAAGGATAGGCGAACGGAACGCAAAACTGATGGCACATGGGATGAAACTGAGTACAGATAAGATGGCTGCAATGGCAGTAAATGGGGGAAATCAGAAGCTGAAAATTAAGATAGAAGGGAAAGGAGTTCAGCAAGTTAACAGCTTCAAGTATCTGGCAGGGGTGGTTGAGGAGAAAGGAAGTCTAAATGAAGAGATCAAATCTACAATCAAAGGGGTTGCAGCCAATTGGCACAGTGTAGTATATGACAGAAGAATACCAAAGAATCTAAAAAGTAAGGTGTGTAAAATAATGGTGCAACCAGTATTACTGTATGGTACAAAAACCTGGGCTGTAAATGCAGAGCAGTTGAGGAAGCTAGAGGTGATGAAGATGAAGTGCCTCAGATGGGTGGTACGATGCATACTCTGGGAAAGATGAAGAAATGAGAACATA
>NC_056735.1:113449110-113471610 GCF_019279795.1 Protopterus annectens | reverse complement strand
TGGAGAACCTGAATTTTCTTGGTTAGAAATCTCTGAGGTCTCTCAGGTTACTGCAGGTGCCTGATAAGTTACATACCAAAGGGAGCATTGTACACAATTATTGGCCTGATGAGGGTCGAGTACAGGGGTGTTATGACCTGTTTCACTCTTGAGACAAAGCCTTTGCTAATGTGGTGTGTGATGTAGAATGCTTTCCTTATTACAGTAGACACATGGTGGTCAAAGTTTAGCCTACAGTCAACTTGAGTACCAAGTTTCACACTAATGAGTTGTTACTTAAGATGTTATTATTTATATGATAGTATGCAGGGATATCTTTTTTTCAAAACTTTATTTTATTTTAGTTTCATTATTTTAGTGTACAATAACAAAAATGTATTTTACTGAAACTGGTCAGCATACAAAGACAGACAAGGCCATTTATCATTCAAATAACCAACAAAAACATTTAAGGCTTGATTTCTTAATATGACGAGAAAACACACTATTAGGAGAGACATGACATTCTTAACTCTATTAAATTCTAACTATCGTTACTGGTGCAAGATTGAAAATCAGACGTTAATAAAGAAGATAAGATGAACACATGACATATACAACTATTTACATATAGTGCTGCATTCTTACACTATTATTATTACTAAATTAACACTTTGAAGTAACCATAAAGGAACTGAATGAGTTAAATCCGTTTCAGGGAATGCCTATTAATAATAATAGGAGCGTAGATGTAAAGCCATTTTATATTACTTCAGGATAAAGTCCAAAGTTGTACTCCAGAAGTTAAAGTATTTCAAGCATTTGTTAATATTTTCTGTAGTTAGTTTATGTGATAAAATAGGGTTCCTATTACATTATCAAACTTCCAGAAGGTCGAGCACCAGATGTTCGAAATTGGAAGATTGAAATGTGATAACATCGAAACATCAGAACAGCAAATTTTTCCCAGGGAAAAAATTTGTTGTTCCAGAAAACACACACACAACACAAGCACACCAAAAGCCTTATAAACCTACACTAAGCCTTACATACACAACTATCTATGCACTAACCTTAACCCAAACCCTAACCCTAAGGTCCATCACTATCACACACTTACCTTACCCGCACCCTTGCCCTAAAGTCCATCACTATCACACACTTACCTTACCCGCACCCTTGCCCTAAAGTCCGTCACTATCGCACACTTACTGTACCCGCACCCTAACCCAAAAGTCCATCACTATCGCACACTTACCTTAACTGCACCCTAATCCTAAAGTCCATCACTACCACACATTTACCTTACCTGCACCCTAAACCTAAAGTCCGTCACTATCACACACTTACCTTACCCGCACCCTAACCCCAACGTCCGTCACAATTACACACTTACCATAACCCATTCCTTAACTTTCGCACCACAGTGGAGAAAATGTCGAAGCCACAGAAACGTCCAACCAAATTCTTTCCCTGGGAAAGAATTCGGACTTCCACGGCTTCGACATTTTCATCTTTCAAACTTCCAAGTTCGAACTTCTGGTGTTCGGCCTTCTGAAAGTTCGATTAGTTAATAGGAACCCGATAAAATATATTTGGATGCCATCTTTGCAAAAATTTCCCAGTTTATTTTTGAGCAGTCCAACCAGTTCTGCGTAATATAAAGCTTAATTAACATAAAGAGAGCAATCTGGATTCTCACTTCATTAGTGGGTATACCCTTTTGACCTACATGGAATATAGTGAATTCCCACGAAAGAGTGGATTTCCCATATCCCATTTTTTCAAGTTTAATCCTAAGTGAGTTCCATAAGCTTTGTGTATATTTACAGTAGCACAGGATATGCAGGAATTCAGCTGTCACTGTGGGGCAGAAGGGGCAGAGAGGTGAAGTATTTAGAAAGAAGCTGTTTAGATGTTCTGCAGTATAATCTGCATTATTATTTATCATTAATTGGGTATATAATAGTTTCTTGAAGGAGGAAATCTTATTGTATCATTAATCACTTGGAAGAGGTGGACATCTGTCAGTTCGGAGATTTTGTTTCTCCAATACTGTGCAAATGTAATATAAAAGAAGATATTTAATGGTAGAGATTAGGTTGTATGTAATCAATACCATCTTCTTTTTAATTTTTAGACATTTCAGGAGGGATAGGGCAATATTTATTTCTTCCTGAACCTCATTCGGGAAATTACCCAAAGTAGATACTCTGATCTGTCTCAAATTATTGTATATTTGTTACGGAGTTCAAAATTTTCTTAGATGTCCTTTAGAGAGTTATCCTTACGTTTTTTTATTTGGGGGAATTGGTCAAGAGTTATCATTTTATTACCCAGTTTTAAGTTTGGGTTTACATGAATGGGTTGCAAGACTATAAGTGTGTTTGTTAGACCTAGTGAAGAGAAGAGCTTTTGGAATGAATTAATTTTATATTTGATTAGATTATGTAGTTTAATGTCTTTTAATACAGGTTTATTTATGAAGGACAGTGATTTGGGATTTATATTACACAGCTTTACATATTCATGCCAAAGATCAACCCATGGGGGGGGGGTGAGTTGAGTTAATTTGATTATGGTCTGCAATTAACATGATTCTGCTGGCACAAACTATGTTGTAGTATAATCTAAAATCTTCTATTCCCAATCCCCCCTTGTTTTTAGGAAGCATTAATTTTGATAGGGAGATCAGTGGGGTCTTAAGAAACCAAATGAATAATAGTTAAAGTTTTGTTTATTTTTTGAAGACGTTTAAAGGGATGTTGCTGTTTGTTGCGTTAATTTGGTATAGTAATCTGGGTAGAATGTTCATTTTTATAAATGTTATTTTAGATAAAAAGGGAAGTTTCTTGTTTTTCCATCTATGTCATTTTTGATGTTTGTCCATGATTTGACAAGATTATTTTGAAGGGAGTTTTTATGATTATGGTCAAATATTATCCCTAGGTACTTAAAGGTATATTTTAACTTAATTTGGTTACAGGAAAGAGAGCTTCTTTATGACTGCTCAGGTTGATTGTAAAAATAACATATTTTGAAGGGTTAATTTCATAACTGGAAGTTTTTGAGAAAGTTTCTATAGTATTTTGAATTTTTGTTAAGTCAGTATTAGGTAAGTGGAAATAAATGAGGTCGTCAGCAAAGGCTGAAAATACAAGATTTTCCCTGAGAATATTGGATATGTGATGAAATGTTTTTTGTGTTAAATGTATAAATAGGGGTTTGATATATATGTTAAAGAGGTACGGTGAGAGGGGACGACCCTGACTTGCTCCATTATTTAGTTTCATTTTAGAAGAGCATTGTTTACTGATGATCCGAGCGGTAAGTGAGTATGCAGGGATATTGTTTTTACCAAAGGGGATGATAATGCATGTTTTAGCATTCAGTTTGAGTCCATGGCTTTGGCACTAGTCATTGGTCTGTGTAAGTCCCTCTCGAAGTATACTGACATAATTTAGGGATTCAATGTTTGCACCTAATTTGCAGTTGTCAACCACAGCCCCTCTGTTTTGGCCTGAACGTCTAAGAAATATATTCCAAACAATAGAGGCCCAGCACTGACCCCAGTGGAACCCCACTGGTGACAGGTCTGCTGGTTGAGGTAAAGTCCCCAACTTTGACTGAGTGTGATCTGTCAGTGATCCAGTTAGCAACCCACCTGATGACATAAGGGTTAATATTCAACTGGGAGAGTCTATCAATGATGCCCAAATGTGGGATTGTGTCAAAGGCCTTGGCTAAGTCAACATAGGCTGTAGGCACAGATTTGCCCTTGTCTGTGGCTCTTGTGATGTTTTCAAAGAAGTTCACCAGGTGTATCAGCCATGACCTGCCTCTGACTAAACCAAACTGTGTCGGATGAAGGGTTTGGAGATCACCTATATCCTTATTTATAAGGTCCATGATGATTCTTCCATGACCTTTAAGATAAGGCTGGTTAAGCTTATGGGTGTGTAGTTCCCAGGATCTGTTGCTGTACCCTGTTTATGAATGGGGGTAACAGCTGCTTTTTCCATTCAGTAGGGATAAAACTAGTACTCAAGATGTAGTTGAAGAGAGTACCTAATAGAGTTGCTAACACATGTTTTAGACCATTTAAAATGCAATCTGGGATGCCATCCAGTCCCACAGAGGCTGTGTTTTTGGCTTCGGAGAGAGCATTAATGACTTGGTCTTTGGAGAAGAAAGTGGAGGAGATGTAGAGGGAATGCTTTGTGGAACGTTTGGAGGGGATGGGGAGGGGGTGAAATTTTCACCAACCTGTCGGCTAATAGTTAGCTATTTTCGAAAGGCTCAGTGTGTGTGATGCCATCCACAGCTAGTTCAGCACACATCTGGGTCCTACCTTTTGTGATACACATATAGCTGAAGAATGCCTTATGGTTATCCTTAGTTATAGTTGTTAATTTTTTTTCAAAGCTGCCTTTAGAGGATTTTATAGGTTATCTTATTTGTTTGCAGAGGAGGGTGTTCTTCCAGTGCTGGGACCTCCCTGTTTTATTCTTAAACAGTAACTTCTTCCTCTTGTTGTATAACTTATTTATGCTAGATATCCACCAGGGAAACTTTTTTTTTGAGGATCTTGTTTTGATCCTATCAGGTACAGCTGTGTCAATACATTTTTGTAAGTGTTTGTACAGAGCATTTGTGCAATTCCATCTGTGGGAACAGGAGCCTGGAAATTATTTATGCCATTCCTTATGAGTGTATAATTAGCTTTGGTGAATTGTTTTAGCCTGATTTCACCTAAGAGATGTTCAGGTGTTATAGCTACTTCAAATATGACTGATTTGTGATCAGATTTAACCACTGAGGGTCCTCTATACTTGTGGTGGTGCAGCGGTCACCCATGTTGGTGAGGACCAGATTGAGAATATTTGATCCCCTGTGGGGTTGCATACTATTTATTCCAGGGCATTAATGTTAACAAAGTCCAAAAACCATTGTGTGAGCATGTTACTCGTATAAGTTTCCCAGTCAATGGAGGGATAGTTAAAATTTGCTCATGACTAGAGTGTTTGTAATTTGATTTACTCAAGTAGGTCAAAATAAACAGCATGGGTATCTTGGTTCATTGAAGGGGACCTATAGCTGACTATGACTTGAACGGGGGGGGGACTTACCCACAGATAGTTGAACTTGGAGTAACTCCATGGAGTTTTCCTGTCTAACCAGTCTACAGGTGTATTTATCTTTGATGAAGATAAACACTCCATCTCCTTCGGTTCCCACACATTCATTTTGTGGTCTGGAAGTGTGGACGGCATTGTAGCCTTACAAGGCTGGGGTACTCTCTGCAGCCCTGAACGAAGTTTCTGTGACTGCACAGACATCAACATCCTCCAAGGAGAGGAGTGCTTCCAGAGAGTGCAGTTTCTGAGTTAAACTCCTAGCGTTTAGCAGCATAACCTTTAAGTTATTTGTAAGTGATATTTTCATGTTGGAAAATTTGTTCTCCAGACCTTGCCTAAAAAAGGCACTAAGTGGGCGCCAGTAACCAATAGCCTAGAGGTGACAGGTGAAGACCATATCTGGCAAAGCACTGTGGTCTATCAACCATGTCATCTCAGGCTGACAGGAACTGGATCCCCTTAGAATGACACCAAAAACTAAGACAATTGTTGAAGTAATTTATTTTTTGTTTATATTGTGGTATCATCCTAGGTGAGGGTAGAATGCTCTTCAAGGCTAGGGACATACCTGCCTGGGACATATATTCATAGAGCTCAATCATGTCTCTCTTCAAATAGTCCAGTGAGGTACATCTCAAGTTATTCACACCAACATGAACTATGACAGAGTCATAACGGTATTTGTTGTTGAGAGACTTGAGTGCATGTGTTATCTGATGGATGTGGGCACCTGATAGAAAGCTGACTGCAACCCTCTCCTTGTCCACCCTGGTGAGTGGGGCATTTGTGTGTCTCACAATGGAGTCACCTATGACTAAAAAATTTGATTTAGATGTGCTTCGCCATAGGTTCTTGTTTGGTGAGACACTGGTGTTTGTGTTTTTATGTATATTGAATACTGTAGGTGCTGTATTAGGTGTAGCATGTTTCTGTTTGGAAGGTCCCTGTAGATTTCTGTTGAGTACCTCTACATATGATGGGTTATGTATTGAGTGCATGGTTTGCATAGGAGGTGTAGTATGTGAGCTGACAACCTGTTCGGCATTACTATTCTGTGCCCAAGAGAGCAAGGATTCCAGATTCGTAGTGTAGGTGCATCTGTCACAAATTGTACTTGAGTGATTTAGCAGTAGAGGGTTGTCAGCGTACAGGAGGCAGTTGCTGCGCTGCCTCAGGATTCCACTGCCAATCAGGCTGGTATGAGAAATGGAGGAGAATTGACTATCCATAATGCTAGGTTAAATCCTGTTTTCACAGTGGGGAAAGAAAATGGAGGGGTGTGGTATAACTGGGTGCTCTAAATGGGTTCTATACTAATGGGGTGCTCTATAAAGGGTCTATACTAGCAGAGGGTTCTTTAAATGGTATGAGACTATTGTAAATTTGTGGTTTTCGGGCAGTTTAAGGGACAAAAGCACAGCTGCGGTGCTCTCTGAGCAGCTAAGTGTAATTTAAAGACCTCTCAGTTGGATCAAGGGCAGCAACTAAGGGAAAATGTTTCTACTGAAGTTTTTGCGTCTATAACCGCCATTGGTTACCCCCACTGCATGGTAATGTGCGATGGTGCACTGAGGTGCGCTACATATAAACAGATGAATATAGCAGAGCAGTGGCTGGTCGCCTAACTCTGTGGAGCTGCGTTAAAACAAGTGCAAACACGCTCAAACGCAGGCCTTATGTAGCAACAGTGAGCAAACTAAATTAAACAATTTAACCAATAAAAACCTCAAAACTGAGCTCTGTGCCAGCAACATTCAATAAGATGAATAATAACTGCACTCTCCTCCTACAAGGGTGCAAGGGGGCCCTCTCCAACAAAATATAGCTTGGTTTAGTGCTCAATTTAACAAACAGAACCAGATTCAGCAGGTCCGAATCCAGTCTATGCTACAGCACATAAAAAGTGTAACAAATCAGCAAGAACAGTTTTAAAAAATCAGCAATATATCAAAAATGCAATTTAAAAGTGCAAAATAGAGTATAAACTTTTACTTCTGGTTAGCAGAATGCCACAGATTCCTTGGCCTGCACAGGTGCATACAGCAGAGCAGTGGCTGGTCGCCTAACTCTAGTTTGCAGTCTTTATAGAGTACTACTGCATTTACTGTGATATTTGTACATTTTATTGAGTTTTCCACTTTAATTCTGCATTTTACGTTCATCTGCTGTTGCCACTGTATTTGACTGTTGTGCTGAATCCAAATCTGTCCAGATATGATTATCTAACAGTAAAGTTCAAAATAGCGCTTTAAGTTGTTCATTACTTGTTCTGCTCTGATATCTGTGCATATTTGCTGTGTTTCTTGTTCAGCTTTACTGTTCTGTCATTGTGCGTTTCTCCATTTCTGCTTGGTTTGTTAGATAGCTTTGCTAGTTTCAACTTTTTGAGTGCCCAGACAGTGTTTTACATTAAAAAGTCTTTTGTCTGCTCTCTTGTGCCAGTAGAGGGGCAACCAAGTCACATCTGAGCTGGGATTCACTCTTTGAATCCCCCAAAGTGTTTGTTTTGAGGCACTTAACAATGCCTTGTGTAGACGCAGGCATCTAGAATTGAAATGTTCCCTCTAAAGCTATCCTTGAATTTTCCTCAGGATTTAAGTTGCACAGAGAAGAACTACTTTGCACACCGAGAAGCAACAACTCCTTGAGCCTGGTCTTACGCAGTCTTGATAGGGACCTACACTCTTACTGCAACCAAGCCAGCCAGCTGTAAGCTTTTCAATCACTATCCCCTTTAGAGCATGTAATAAAGACCACTAGCTATAAACACGCCCTTCCTGGTGAATATGGGTGTCTGGGCGCAATGCAGGATTTCCCTCATGTGTACTGAAAAACTGCTAATTCTCCAAAACCTGGAAGCAGCATGTGAGAGATGTAATGGAGGAAAGCATTCATATACAAGTACCTATAGTGCCAAACAGGTTGTCAGTCACACACACATACTACTCCAACCTCACATAGTATGGACCAGACACATAGACACACATGTGCTAAGGCTTTTACATGCAATCTTCCCACTCCTCAACACTGCACTCAAAAAAGACACATACTGGAACATCCTATGGAGTCTCAGTTTCTAAATCCATAAGGCATGCCACCACATGACTCAATATTTAGTTCATAGGAGGCTTCATTGCGAGACATACATATGTTTTTTTGACTGTTTTTACATCAATTTTTATTAAAAATGGAAAATATACTTTACCGGTGTTTTATCTGAGTCCCGGTCACTGTATGGATCGAATTGTTTTCTTTCTAAGTGTTTTTATGGAACTTCATGTGATTTGATTAGACATACAGATGTTCCCCTCACTGGGCTAAGTATGGAGAGAGAGTCAAGATCAACTGTCTATCAGGGCAAGGATCTGCAAAATCACGCATGTAATTAGGTCATTGGATGGCAAGTACCTTTATGAGTTTGTCATAGTCCATGTGGTCATTGTCCTCCCCCACTGTGCCTTTTTTAGATGATGCCAAATTGACAAATGCATGGTGCAGTGATGCAGAAGTAGTGCTGTTGTCTCACAGCAAGAGGTTCTCCGGTTTGATTCTCGGCCAGGGTGCCTTCTTTGCAGAGTCTGCATGTCCTCCCTATGTTCGTGTGGGTTTCCTCATGGTGCTCCATTTTCCTCCCACATTACAAAGACATGCATCTGAAGCATTTTTCTCCAGGCCTCCACTGAAAATTGGCTTTGTTCCAAATCAGACTTTCCCAGTAAACAAATGTTAAATAAAAAAAAAAATCTTCTGACGTAGGAAAACCAACCCTATAAAATCTAAAGGTGTTACTGCTCAAAGCCTGGAGTGTAAACAAGAAACTTTAATCCTTCAAATCTATTCTCACCTTGTAGAATGCAGACATTTGTGCAATTACTTAGACATTATTTAAAGCCATGGAGGTCACCCCAGCAGTGCAGGGCTGCAATGCCTTCCACACAGTTAGACCAGCTACTGGACAGACAGTGACTGATGGGGGATGTGTCTCAATTTATGTAAAAAAATAATCATACCTCAAGGTCAGACAGGATGACATGCTTGAGCTTCTCCATGTCCAAATCACCACAGGTGATGTCCCATACAATATTCTTGCAAGCTTTAGGTCCCCCTTTATGACCCAAGAAATCAGTAACACATACTGGAGTCACTCATCAATACCAAATTCATGGGTGACTTTAACTATATCGCTATAAACCGAGAATCATGTATGACCTCAGACATGCAGGCCCAGAGATTCCTGGACTTGGTCAACACAAACACCCCTGACAAGATAGTCTATACACGGACTTAAAGTAGTGGGTCTGGTCCTTACTAACACGGAAGAATGCTGCACTCCCCCCACTCCAGTGTAATGCCCCTTCTGGTATAATGAGAGCATAAAGCTGCCTCCTTCAAAATAAAAATAAAACCCAGGTATCCTGTTAAATCTGACACATTCACAAACTATTTTGAGGCAAACATCCTACTATTAAGTGATAACCTGGCAAAATGTCAAGCCACCCAAACCATGAAAACACAGCTGCCTATATGGAATTGTTCACAGAGACCCTGTACAATCATGTTAATAGATGCACAGAGACAGCTGTGCTTACCAAAAATAAGCATAAAACAAACTCAGGAAACAAGTTGTTCTCATTCATAAGCTTGATATCCCAAGAAACCCTAAAGAGTGAAAACTCAAAATACTGAAAATGTGAATTTGCCCTTCATCCGTTGTGCATGATCTCGGGGTTGGTATATACACACACACACACACACACATATATATATATATATATATATATATATATATATATATATATATATATACACACACACACACACACACACATATATATATATATATATATATATATATATATATATATATATATAATTGGCAGTGGATGCAGCCACTGGGGTTTAAATAATTCTACTAATACGTGAACAAGCTCCTAACTAGTAGAATTATTTGAAGTTAATCCTATTAATGACACAACCCAGGCTGCATTCATTATTCAAAGCTTCAATAGTCAATGGAATTTATCTATCCAGTCTGTTTATAATGTTTATAGTCAGATTAACTATCCAGTGGTGTTATAACATCTGCCAGTGCAAGTAAAGATTAGATTGGTTAGCGCTTGTCCTTACTTAGTTTTTTTCTATGCTTTTGTTTCTACCTTATTTTCAGCTCATTTGTTGTGTGTTTGGGTCTTTCTCCAAGATCTGTACTGTAAATACACTGTATGAAGGAGGTCTTCACAGTTATCAGATAAAAAAGAAATAAATGAATGAATAAATACATCAATTTTTTTCCACCATCTTATTGTTGCTCACATTTTTCCATTGTATTTTCCTGTTACGTACTGATGCCATGTTTTATTTCCCATTTACCTGTCAACACAGCCTTATGAACTTGGGAAAATAATACCACATACAGGAAGTAGCTTCCTAGATGATACAGGAAGTAGCTTCCTATATAATGCAGGAAGTAGCTTCCTAGATACATTCCTTCCAGGCTGAATAGCAAGTCACCCTTATCCTTAATCACTGAGAGATGGCATGCCCTCTGCTCCTTTACAAGAGTTGAATGGCAAGTCACCCTTATCCTTAATTACTGAGAGATGGCATGCCCTCTGCTCCTTTACAAGAGTTGAATGGCAAGTCACCCTTATCCTTAATTACTGAGAGATGGCATGCCCTCTGCTCCTTTACAAGAGTTGAATGGCAAGTCACCCTTATCCTTAATCACTGAGAGATGGCATGCCAGTTGCTCCTTTACAAGAGTTGAATGGCAAGTCACCCTTATCCTTAATTACTGAGAGATGGCATGCCCTCTGCTCCTTTACAAGCGTTATTAAATAACACTAGACATAATGTAATCCAGTATGCCTTTCTGGGTTAATTATCTGGCCATTATTCCACCCATCTCACTACTTCCCTGAGGGGGTATTTACAAATGCTTTTGGCATGCTTTCCTTGACCTAGCAACACTCTCCACTCCAGTCCTAATTTAACATATGTGATACTCCATAGCCAATCAGAATTACACATATCACCATACTGAGCACTTGTAATTAAACATTTCTTCTCTATCACTAGCTGCACCTTTACAACCCCAACATACTTCCTATTTCAGAGACCTGACTGCATAACAATACATGTGATGCTGAGGTTATCCTGCCGGGCTATTCCACACCTAGACAATGTAGACATAATGTTGCTCATGAGGTTTACTTTATTTGTAATGATCCTGTAAGTTGCTCTCTGTACCACAGCTGGCAGCATATCATTTCTAGTGACCCAGACAGTATCATCTGTATGGCTGTCATTGACCAAAGAAAAGTGAATTATAATTAAATTCTACCTGACTCTCCAGAAGGCACAGCTGTTACCTACCTGTGATTAATAAGTTATTTGTTTATTTATTTATTTATTTATTGCCATTTGGTTACTGGAATGGTCTGATTGGTCATGTAAGGCCCATTTTTAGGGGAGGCCTGGGAAGAAACGCTCCAAGTAGTAATTTTACAGAAAACATAGAAAGTAAATGATAATTATATTATACTTTTAATGGTAGCAACAATATTTGAAAAATATGAACTGATATAGATTTATGTTCAACAACAACAGAGTGGTTCGGTGGGACAGGTATATCTCACAGAAGGGTCTATATTATGTCGTCGAACATTTACATGTTCAAACACCATATGATCAAACATGTAAATGTTTGAACGTTTCAACGGAGATCTCCGTACAGTGTGGAAATTGACGTTTTCCATTGTCTGCACTGTAGTGCAATCTCGGAGTTGGTATATTTAAAGAGCAGGTTGTTTTTTTCTTTTTTTTTTTTTATTTTCAAACTTTTAAGAGTTTGAACATATGATGTAGACCATATGGTGTTCGAACTTTTAAAAGTTCAATAATCTAATATAGACCTTCACAGAAGATTCTGCTGCTCTAGAACAGACTCCCTATCCCGATCCATGATGAACTACAATTTGGATCTATGGATGGGAAGTAAAACATTTACACCAGGACTGCCCCCTGTACTACTAGTGAACAGAGGGAGCTCCTAAATGCTTATTCCATGCATGGGTCCCCTCAAGTTATTGTCATTGGGATAATATATAGTTATCAACCTTGGCTTGGGTAAGGCTAAAATCTAACCAAATGAGCTATGCTAATTAGAGCTTAAAAAGGGAAATCAGCCACTCTTAAAATGTCCCCCACAAGGGCAATTTCCCTAGTAAATGCCCCACAAGGGCAATTTCTCTAGAACTTGCCTATGAACCTATGAGCCAATGTTTAGACTAAAAAGTAAAAAAAATATATAAATTAATGTTATAGCTTCATAACAAACTACAACAGCACTAGCAGCTGTTATGGCGAAAAATAAATAAACAAATAAAACAGCTGATGTAATAGTTTAGACAGCTCAAAAATTGCAACTAATATAGTGTAACAGATACTATGGGATACATCATATATAGCTGAACAGTGTAAAATATTAACTGTACTAAATATAACATGTGACAAAGAAACAAAATGTAAGGATAGGTTTGGAAACAGTATCTGTATCAGGAGCTGTGGTGGTACACCCCAGGCTAAACAAGGAGAAGATCACAGTGATCTGTCTGTCTGCAGCAAGAATCTGCCAGATCACACATGGAAGATCACAGTGATCTGTCTGTCTCCAGCCAGGATCTGCCAGATCACACATGGAAGATCACAGTGATCTGTCTGTCTGCAGCCAGGATCTGCCAGATCATGCATGGAAGATCACAGTGATCTGTCTGTCTGCAGCCAGGATCTGCCAGATCACGCATGGAAGATCACAGTGATCTGTCTGTCTGCAGCCAGGATTTGCCAGATCACGCATGGAAGATCACAGTGATCTGTCTGTCTGCAGCCAGGCTCTGCCAGATCGCGCATGCACTTAAGTCTTTAAACCACAAATACAGTATAACACGATCATAATCCACATGGTTGTCAATGACCTAAGACATACCTCACTAGACTATATGAAGGGAGACTTGATGGAGCTCTCTGAATGTGTGTCCCAGGCAGGAATGAATCTAACAATGAGTAGCATCCTACATTCACCAATGACGATGCAACAGTACCAGCAAAAAATAACTGAGTTCATCAATTGGCTTAGTTCCTGGTGTCAAAACAGCAGAACAGTTTAAAGGGACAGGGATATCTCACCGCCTGGGGAAATATGATCAACAAACCATGAGAGATGGCTTGCACTTGTCACCACTTGAATTCTGGATACTGGCAAAAACGTTATACCCATAGTGACTTGTTTAGGCCGTGCCAAGTTGTTAAACCCTCCCAACATAGCAAAAATCAATCACTACTATACAAAGGCTCAATGCTAGGAGTATAAATAAAATAAAAAATGCATTCCCTGGAAGCAGTCCTTTCCCTGGAGAATGCAGACATATGCGCAATCACGGAAACATGTTTCAGAACCATGGAGAGCACCCCAGCTATCAAATGCTTTTATGAATTTCAGTCCCCCACAGCTCAGAATAAAACAAAGGGAGGAGGTGTCTCAGTGCTTATAAAGGACAAGTACACTACTTCACTGGTCCAACAACATGGCTCGCTTTAGGTGCTCCATGTCCAACCTACCCTCTATCATATCCTTGCTAGCTACAGACCCCCTAATATGAGTCTGCAAAATCACACATATCTAAACTTACTGGATCTCTTAACATTCAGCCTGACACCATACTTATGGGTGACTTCAACTACCCCTTCATAAACTGAGAGACTTATATGAGCCATAATTCTCTTGCTCAGGGGATTTTGGACTTTGTCAATGCAAAAATCCTGTACAACTAGTTAGCTCCCAAACTAGAGGTACAAATATCCTAAACCTAGTATTCACAAATATGATAGGATGCTGCTCCCTCCCATGCATTAACTCCTCCCTGGTAAGATCTGACCACAAAATGATCTACTTTAATATTAAAACTAACCTAGAAACCCCATCAAAGCCCAAACATGTTTAGAATTTTGCTAAGGCCAACTACCTTGAACTAAGTGACAGCTTATTAAACTTCCAAGCCTCTCCAATCCCAGATGTCACTGAGGCCTACTCTGAGCTTTACACAGAAGCACTGTATAACCACATTCAAAATGCATAGTGGAGGGAGTACTTGTCTGAGTCAAACCTATGATTACTGGCAAAAATAAACCACCCTGGTGGACCCTTAGCATACATAGGCTATTCAACAAAAGGAAAAATCCTCTCCAAAGCCAAGAAGGAATGGACAAATCAGTGCAAAAAGACATTCACCAGTCTAAACAAACAAATTAGGGAACTGATTAAATCTGCCAAAGCAAACTAGGAGGCAAGGATAGCCTCCCAGGTGGAAGATAACCATAAGGCTTTTTTAATTATATTTGTAACCTCAGGGGAAACACTCAACAATGTCCTCAGTTAATCATGAACAGCAACACTTACACCCAGCTTGAAACTATAGCAAACCTGCTGGCCGACAAGTTCAGTTCAGACTCCTCCACCATCACCTCTTACCACATCCAAAGAAATACCCACAACCATCCATCTCCAGTCATTATGAGGGAGCAGGTACTTACAGTGCTTGCTAAAACCAAAAACACAGCCTCCATGGGTCCTGACAACATTCCAGGATTCTTCTTAAATAGCTTAAAATAGAATATATCAGGATCATTAAAAACTCTCTTTAACTACAGCCTCCAGACAGGCTTTGTCCAAGAGGAATGGAGGACTGCAACAGTCATCCCTCTGCACAAGGGGGCCCATTAACTGACCCAGGGAACTACAGACCCATAAGCTTGACCAGTCTTATCTGCAAAGCCATGGAGAGAATTATCATGGATCTGATAGGTAACAACATAGGAAATTTCTAAATACTGGACTGGACCCAACTTAGTTTTGTCAAAGGGAGGTCTTGCCTGCTGAGTCTGGTGGACATCTTCAAGCCGTCACCAGGGCCATGAAAGAGGGAAAATGGTACACACCACTTACCTAGTCCTGGCCTAAACCTTCAACACAGAAACCCACTCAGGGATCATAAATAAACTTACTAACTTGGGCATAAATCCCTACATCATCAGGTGGATAGCAAACTGGCTCACTGACGGGACACATGTTGTCCAGATACATGAATCCACTTCCAATACGAAACTTGCTACTAGTGATGTCCCACAGGGCTCAGTGCTAGGATCACTCCTGTTTGGTATATGCTTCTCAGAAGTGAAGGCCAATGTTGGGGGGCCCTGGCTCACCAAGTTCACTGATGACTGTAAGCAGAGAGGAATCACTGAATCCCCAAATGATCTTGACATCCTACAAACAGGCCTAAAAATGACAAATGACTGATGCCAAAACCATGGTCTGAGACTAAGTACTAAAAATTAGTAATCATACCCTTCAGTAAATTAGATATCCCTGCAAATTTTAATATTGATAACACACCCCTAAACGTAGAGCCAGTGGTGAGGGACCTAGGAGCACAGTTAGATAGTAACTTAAACTTTGATCACCAGGTAGCTATGGTAGTGAGGAAATCTAAAGGCATAGCATCAAGTTCAAAGGAAGTCATTGTGCCATAGTACTCGGCCCTCATCAGGTCCATAATCAAGGGCAATGCTCTCTTCTGCATGTACCTATCAAGGCACCTATCCCTTTACTCCATCTCATATTGTTTATTAAGAGGTGACATATGCCTCACATACAAGGCATTCTCTGATCCAACCCTGATGAAAATGTTACACAGTGACTAGAACAATTAAATGAGGGTTACTCATTCAATGGACCTGAACCTTATTTGTGACTCTAACGGACTTAACAGACTTTGTTGGAGAGATGGAATTGTATCCCAAAGGCTACCTTATCTGTGGAATAAACTTCCCATATTTGTAAAACAAAGCCTGTCCCTCACTGTCTTCAAAATGGATTTGGATAAATGGATGGGAGATCCTAAATTCACTCTTGGGGTACTGCCCATGTCCCTTATGAGCAGAGACAGTCTGTAAAATGACTCAGGGCACCAATACCCAAAGACCAACTTCCCGGATACTACACCATCCCATATCTGTGGAATTAGGATATAATAGTGTCATATCCTGGGTATTATTGTTTAGGCTTGTAAAGGCTCTTGTGCCATTAACTTAATAATCACCTCTGAACCTATGAACCTTTAAGGAAGTACAACATATGTTGAGACTATATTTTATGTAAATAATAATAAACAATTTTAGTAATTAATTAATTGTCCCAGAGGATCTAAACATAGACTCGACCAAGTTGCTACTGCCCTATTCACACTCCAGGAAGTTATCTTTATGTCGTGGGTCAGATGATCAGGAAGTTATCTTTATGTCATAGGCCAGATGATGTCACTGTTGGATAGAACCAGCAAGGTCTCATCAGTAATACCACCCTTGACTGGAATCCTGCCACCTTACCTTCTAACCTTTCATTTATTGATCTCCTTCCAAATGCATTAACTTACCTTGTACCAATTTTTGCTGTACTGAAACAATGTTTTGTACAAGATCTGCATTATTCAGTAACCACTACATACATCACATGGCTTAACCCTAATCCATTCACTAACATTTCTCACTCTCTGACTACTACCTGAGCTGTGGCTGCACATTGGTGATACCACCTGTTTCAATCACTTGTCTCTAATGCCACCTGTTTCAATAACCTGCCCCTAATACCCCCTGCTTCAGTCACCTGTCCCTATAGAGTTTAAAAAGTATTGCCCTGATTGGATGGACAAGGGTGAAATCTTACAGCCTCCTGTGGATAGTACTAACTATCAAAGTCATGAAAGCTGAGTAGGAAGTTTGTCAAAGCTATACAAAAACGTCACTTCAAAGACACAAGCAGTCACAACAGAGGTAACTGTAGCTTTAAGTAAGAAAGTATTTCATACAGGTTCAAGCCTTTTCATTTAATTCTCCAAAATGCTAAATTTTGCAGTATCCCTTTCTTTGGATCAAACCTTTGAAACTGCAAATACATTATTTTAGTTTGTCAGCATTATTATTATTATTATTATTATTATTATTACTACTTACTATTATTTTTAAAGTTTTAAACTAATTCCAGTTATACATCCTCACCCCTCATTTACATTCATACTCACCATTTTGTTTTACATCTGACAAGCTAGTTATGCCCAGATCTGCAATGACTTGATAAGGCTCAAACTCTACTTTCTAACTACATGCATTTTCCTGCAGAGAATCTTTCAACCACATCTAAATAAGTATATTTTCCTATTGCAATCTTACTACAGGTGATACTTGGATATCTGCCCATATATCAGGGGAAATCAGCTGAAATTAAAGCCCAAGGATGGCCAGATGAGATATCAAACCAAGTGTCCATCTGCCTGTGCTGTTGGTACTTCAGATGGATGCAAAGGTTCCCACAGTACTTATCAAAAATAGTAGTGAAATCAGTCCGGTGTCCTGGCCAAATTTCTCCTGTTCAGTATTAATACCACCCTCAAACGTGGCTGCGCTGGCCTGTTCAAACTAACCCAGTCAACAAAAGATAAAATAAAATAAATAAATAATTAAAATAAAAAGGAACATGGTGATCCACTGGCAGAATGCATGGAAACATACGTGTGATTTGATTCCTTCTATTGGAGTAATATATAGTAAAACATGTTATGAAAAACATGCTGGTCTAATGAAATGTATCACATCACCTTTGTATTCCAAGATCTCTGCATTGCAATGCCTCCTTTTCAGATTAACTAATGATTCTTTTATCTACTGTTTACCTGCTACCTGTAATTCTGGAAAAAATTACTTTCTCACAGCTTCTTCCCTTCTTAAAGACACACTTAATTCCTGAATCACAACATTATTTTTGAGGCATACCACTGGATCTAGACTGCTGTTCTAACTCTAACGCAGTAGTTGTACAAATGCCTTAATTCTATTCAGTTTTTCAATGGCTGGTCTTAGAATTATCACACGACAAAGGAGGCAAGGCACCTGAAAAGAACGAGAAACCAATCAAAAACAACACCAAAACAGGCACCAATGTCAGGAGGTTTGGCAAAAAATGATATCCACTGCAAACACAGAATTAACAGCCTTTTATTATATTATAAAAGGATGTTAATTCCGTGTTTGCAGTGGATATTGTTTTTTGCCGAACCGCCTGACATTGGTGCCTGTTTTGGTGTTGTTTTTGCTTAGTCTTAGAATTATCACACAGTGTTTATTACAGTGAAACATACTCTTCTGTTTTATAGGTTACGTCACACAAGTCTGAGTTCTACCCTGTATTGTTTTCTGAACTACCTATCAGATTCCAAAAGTAATGTGGGGATGCTTAACATTTGTCTCAATCCTTCTGTCCAAGGGCATTTCGAAAGGGTCCATCTTGAGATATTATTTTTGGTCTTTTTTCATGACATCTAACAACAGTATAATTTTCTAGTGTAATTCAGTAGGCCAGTGATTCCACCTTTCTATGTCTGCTACCTTTCCTCTTCAGGCAGATTCTTTCTTTCAGTGGAGCACAACAGGTCAGGAAGTGGATCACTGACTCTGGCCAGTGATCTTAATATTAAGAAAATTCAAAGTATACTCTTTGGTTTAGACTCTTCTGCCTGAACATTCATTATTTTTCATCAAATCACCCCCCAGCTCCATTACTAAAATGGTGTACACAACAAAAATTCTAGATATTGCTCCTGAGTGCTCACTGAAACCCTACTTTTATGTAATTCAGTGACAGCCAAAAATTCTCAAATACATGTGTAAACTTCAATAAAGCCTGTCTTTGCATGTCTAGTAATACCGTGATCAAAACTGTTCAAGTCATGCTACTGCAGCACTAAATATATGCTGATTAGAGCTTTTCAGACTTTGCCACATACTAATTAAGCAAATGTAAGTCTATGATAATAAAACTCTAAAGTCTGTGAGTAATCATCAATACGTCTGTCTAAAATCCATCCATTCGTCTATTCATCCACAACCCGTTTTCCCATTCTTGTACATTTTCCTTTTATTCCTGGGGATAGTTAGAACCAATTGTCTTACATTGACTCAGATAAGACTTGTTCAGAAGCGTCTATATTTTCAGATGTTCCCCGCCCTTGCTCATACACCTTTGTGGTAAAACACAGCATGCAATCTTAGGTCCACTAATGTGTCTTTGGGTTAACCAACAAAGCAGTTCTACTTGCTTGAGCTGCAGTGCAGTAATTACCTGTCCACACCAGCTGGGCAACTTTCAGTTTCTGGTATCAGAAAGGAAGTGCCACCCAGCTGTACTTCCTCCTACTGTGTCATCTTTCCCTAGTCCTTCTGTAAGCCAAGCTGTGGTGTCATTCTTACATCTGTATCATGATTTCTATTTACTCAATAGTATGTCCCTCCAACCCTTATTTTGCTTAGTAAGTTTCACATTTCTCATACCTACTTCTTACGTTTGTTATCTATAATTAAACAGTAGTTGTTGATCTTATTTATTTATTTACTTACATTTGCTCTCTTAATACATCTGTCTCTCTCTTATTGTTTACAATATCTTGTTGCATAAATAAGATTACAACGTCTCTCTGTCCCTTGAATATTTTGTTGTTGCATAAATAAGATTACAACATCTCTCTGTCCCTTGAATATTTTGTTGTTGCATAAGTAAGACTAGCACGTCTCTCTGTCCCTTGAATATTTTCATCTTCTTCTTACTTTATGGCCATTCCTGAAATACTTTAGTATGACATCCTTTTTGCCTATAGCAAGCTTTTACAAAACTGCAACCTCAGAGTGTACATTACTTACATTTGTAGAAAAAAACAGCATCGGTGATGTGAAGTAGAAACAAACCAGTAAACTAACCACTTATACTTGAATTTGTTTTGGGATTTTTCTGCCTCTTCATGTTTTGTGTGTTTTATTAAAATTATTTTTTTATACTTTGGACTTTGGTATACATTTTGTGAAGATAACCCTTGTTGGACTACAAAGGTACCTTTACTGCCATTTTCTGCTCAGTACACAGTATGAATTTGTTTCCTGTTTATTACTTATATTTATTACAAAAGCTTATGCATCTGCAATATGAACACTAATGTCATTCCAGTTTGCACCAGGCAGTATCAAAGAATTTTCTGATTTTATTTTTATTATGTACCAGCACTTTATTTTTCCTCACACCATGTGCATTAATTAGAAGTTCTCTTCTATTTAATTTATTGAAGCTTTTGTTCTTGGCCACCAGTAAAAATGTACTCTACCCAGGTGGACTTCTCTAGTTAGCAAACACAAAGTATATTTTTACATGCAGCTTGTAACTGAAGTAAAAAAGGTATGCCACTGGCAAAGTAAAAGCTGTCAGGGCTTTGTAAGAGATCATTGTCTAATAAACTATCAGTTCTGGTGCATGCACATTGATAATAAGCTAAATCTATATTATAGTTTGTGCTTCAGTCCTCATAAGATGTGTCTTACTTCCCCAAATAACTACAGGTCAACCATAGTTCAACCAAACCTACAGCTTTGTAGAAAATTGCTTCCAGTGAACAACAATGAAACCGGGATGCTCTAAAGGTTAAAGAAGTAATATTCAACTGATCTAACCACTTGCCTTATTCTGTTTCTTTTCAGCTCCCCCTTTAATAGGAGTTATACGGAAGGACTGGGCCTCCCAAAATAGCATTGCTCTCTCATGGCAAGAGCAGGAGTATCCCATAGGAATTGTCCTAGACTACGAGATCAAGTACTATGAGAAAGTAGGTTTCTGCACTAGGATTCAGGTAACCTTTCTAGTAAACTGTGAACTGTTAGGAAAGAGTCTACAGTCTGTATACACTTCTTTGCTCAGGCTATCAGAAAAAAATATTTTCCAGGCATTACTAAATTTCTTAGCAGGGTGAAAAAGGAGTAAAACATTAATTTGGGTTGTGATTGAAATGGCACCCATACAGAACTGTAAATTCAGAAAGCTTCTCATTAACTTAGCCAACCGTTTTCTTTTAGCAGAGTTATGTGTGTAATATGGTTAGGTAATGGAAAAGCTGTGTAAAATTCAATGATAATATGAAGATACTTTGTGGAAATTCCTTGTCATGAAAGCTGGGACACTGTCACTTATAAACTTCCAGCATATATGTACACAGTACTAATTGTATTATTCTTGCTGTGATCTTTACGGATAGGCTTGTATGGTTTTCTTTTTTGAACTTGTATCTACTAAAAAACAGTATTGAATATTTCTTTGTAAAGACTAATTGGATGTTGTGTATCCTGCATCTTACTGTACGTATACTATTGCACTAATTATTGTATTTTGCTTATATTTCTACAGTACTTTACTCCCCGGGCCTCCACTGAAAACAGGCTTGTGGCCTAGTTGGATTTTCCTGGTAAACAAATGTAAATAAATAAATAAAATATCTTCTTCCATTAATACATACAACATGCACACACTCACACAGGTACACAAACACTCACATGTGTATACATCACACACACACACACACACACACACACACACACACACACACACACACACACACGTATACTCTTTCTTGCACATCTCGCACCCCCCCCACTCAGACACACACACACACACACACACACACACATACATACATACTCACTGTTGCACACATTAAATATACCTACAGGCAAGCTAGAGGACTGCCATTTCACTTGCACGGCAATTTTCAATGTGAGTGGAAAAACCCACGTGGGCCTTGAGGGAATAAGCAGAATCTGCAAAAAAAGGCAATCCCACAGAGAGTCAGACTGGGGAACTAAGTGCTACAAGGCAGTACCACTGACCACTGTGCCATAAGACACCCCCAAAAAGAATCAAAGCTGGGAACCAAGTGCTACAAGGCAGCATCACTGAGCTCTGTGCGTAAGATTACTCCATAGAGTATCAAACTATTATTACTCATCGTGAACATACATTTTCATTTAGAGTTTTACAAATTGTTAGAGTAAGTAGACGAGGGGGAGACAGGCAGCATCAATGACCACTGTGTCTTTCTGTCACCCATTTGTAATAGTTTAGCTGGCTGCTTTGGGATCTTTGAGAGCACTCATACCCTAGTAATGCAGGTCAATTCTTCAGTACACATAAATTCTGTTTTATTCACCTTCTCCTAAATTTTATATACTATATTGCTATAACACTTACTTATTTTATTTCTTCACACCCTCAGCCTATGTAACTAAGGCAGCTAGACATAGCCAACCCCATTAATTATTCCGCTGGCACTGTCCGTTTTCTAGGTTCATGTAAGCTTGCTTCCTTTTTTCAGTTTCTCATTCTTATCGATAATTACCTAACATGTTCTTCTAATCTTCTTGCATTAAATACCCCATCCCATTGCCTAAATTCATTTTTACC
>NC_056735.1:113401610-113446610 GCF_019279795.1 Protopterus annectens | reverse complement strand
GTTAATCCATGCTTGTGCTGTTGCTCCACAGTGCAGATTATTTTCAGGATGGACATGTGCTTGTGTCATATGTTAATCCATGCTTGTGCTGTTGCTCCACAGTGCAGATTATTTTCAGGATGGACATGTGCTTGTGTCATATGTTAATCCATGCTTGTGCTGTTGCTCCACAGTGCAGATTATTTTCAGGATGGACATGTGCTTGTGTCATATGTTAATCCATGCTTGTGCTGTTGCTCCACAGTGCAGATTATTTTCAGGATGGACATGTGCTTGTGTCATATGTTAATCCATGCTTGTGCTGTTGCTCCACAGTGCAGATTATTTTCAGGATGGACATGTGCTTGTGTCATATGTTAATCCATGCTTGTGCTGTTGCTCCACAGTGCAGATTATTTTCAGGATGGACATGTGCTTGTGTCATATGTTAATCCATGCTTGTGCTGTTGCTCCACAGTGCAGATTATTTTCAGGATGGACATGTGCTTGTGTCATATGTTAATCCATGCTTGTGCTGTTGCTCCACAGTGCAGATTATTTTCAGGATGGACATGTGCTTGTGTCATATGTTAATCCATGCTTGTGCTGTTGCTCCACAGTGCAGATTATTTTCAGGATGGACATGTGCTTGTGTCATATGTTAATCCATGCTTGTGCTGTTGCTCCACAGTGCAGATTATTTTCAGGATGGACATGTGCTTGTGTCATATGTTAATCCATGCTTGTGCTGTTGCTCCACAGTGCAGATTATTTTCAGGATGGACATGTGCTTGTGTCATATGTTAATCCATGCTTGTGCTGTTGCTCCACAGTGCAGATTATTTTCAGGATGGACATGTGCTTGTGTCATATGTTAATCCATGCTTGTGCTGTTGCTCCACAGTGCAGATTATTTTCAGGATGGACATGTGCTTGTGTCATATGTTAATCCATGCTTGTGCTGTTGCTCCACAGTGCAGATTATTTTCAGGATGGACATGTGCTTGTGTCATATGTTAATCCATGCTTGTGCTGTTGCTCCACAGTGCAGATTATTTTCAGGATGGACATGTGCTTGTGTCATATGTTAATCCATGCTTGTGCTGTTGCTCCACAGTGCAGATTATTTTCAGGATGGACATGTGCTTGTGTCATATGTTAATCCATGCTTGTGCTGTTGCTCCACAGTGCAGATTATTTTCAGGATGGACATGTGCTTGTGTCATATGTTAATCCATGCTTGTGCTGTTGCTCCACAGTGCAGATTATTTTCAGGATGGACATGTGCTTGTGTCATATGTTAATCCATGCTTGTGCTGTTGCTCCACAGTGCAGATTATTTTCAGGATGGACATGTGCTTGTGTCATATGTTAATCCATGCTTGTGCTGTTGCTCCACAGTGCAGATTATTTTCAGGATGGACATGTGCTTGTGTCATATGTTAATCCATGCTTGTGCTGTTGCTCCACAGTGCAGATTATTTTCAGGATGGACATGTGCTTGTGTCATATGTTAATCCATGCTTGTGCTGTTGCTCCACAGTGCAGATTATTTTCAGGATGGACATGTGCTTGTGTCATATGTTAATCCATGCTTGTGCTGTTGCTCCACAGTGCAGATTATTTTCAGGATGGACATGTGCTTGTGTCATATGTTAATCCATGCTTGTGCTGTTGCTCCACAGTGCAGATTATTTTCAGGATGGACATGTGCTTGTGTCATATGTTAATCCATGCTTGTGCTGTTGCTCCACAGTGCAGATTATTTTCAGGATGGACATGTGCTTGTGTCATATGTTAATCCATGCTTGTGCTGTTGCTCCACAGTGCAGATTATTTTCAGGATGGACATGTGCTTGTGTCATATGTTAATCCATGCTTGTGCTGTTGCTCCACAGTGCAGATTATTTTCAGGATGGACATGTGCTTGTGTCATATGTTAATCCATGCTTGTGCTGTTGCTCCACAGTGCAGATTATTTTCAGGATGGACATGTGCTTGTGTCATATGTTAATCCATGCTTGTGCTGTTGCTCCACAGTGCAGATTATTTTCAGGATGGACATGTGCTTGTGTCATATGTTAATCCATGCTTGTGCTGTTGCTCCACAGTGCAGATTATTTTCAGGATGGACATGTGCTTGTGTCATATGTTAATCCATGCTTGTGCTGTTGCTCCACAGTGCAGATTATTTTCAGGATGGACATGTGCTTGTGTCATATGTTAATCCATGCTTGTGCTGTTGCTCCACAGTGCAGATTATTTTCAGGATGGACATGTGCTTGTGTCATATGTTAATCCATGCTTGTGCTGTTGCTCCACAGTGCAGATTATTTTCAGGATGGACATGTGCTTGTGTCATATGTTAATCCATGCTTGTGCTGTTGCTCCACAGTGCAGATTATTTTCAGGATGGACATGTGCTTGTGTCATATGTTAATCCATGCTTGTGCTGTTGCTCCACAGTGCAGATTATTTTCAGGATGGACATGTGCTTGTGTCATATGTTAATCCATGCTTGTGCTGTTGCTCCACAGTGCAGATTATTTTCAGGATGGACATGTGCTTGTGTCATATGTTAATCCATGCTTGTGCTGTTGCTCCACAGTGCAGATTATTTTCAGGATGGACATGTGCTTGTGTCATATGTTAATCCATGCTTGTGCTGTTGCTCCACAGTGCAGATTATTTTCAGGATGGACATGTGCTTGTGTCATATGTTAATCCATGCTTGTGCTGTTGCTCCACAGTGCAGATTATTTTCAGGATGGACATGTGCTTGTGTCATATGTTAATCCATGCTTGTGCTGTTGCTCCACAGTGCAGATTATTTTCAGGATGGACATGTGCTTGTGTCATATGTTAATCCATGCTTGTGCTGTTGCTCCACAGTGCAGATTATTTTCAGGATGGACATGTGCTTGTGTCATATGTTAATCCATGCTTGTGCTGTTGCTCCACAGTGCAGATTATTTTCAGGATGGACATGTGCTTGTGTCATATGTTAATCCATGCTTGTGCTGTTGCTCCACAGTGCAGATTATTTTCAGGATGGACATGTGCTTGTGTCATATGTTAATCCATGCTTGTGCTGTTGCTCCACAGTGCAGATTATTTTCAGGATGGACATGTGCTTGTGTCATATGTTAATCCATGCTTGTGCTGTTGCTCCACAGTGCAGATTATTTTCAGGATGGACATGTGCTTGTGTCATATGTTAATCCATGCTTGTGCTGTTGCTCCACAGTGCAGATTATTTTCAGGATGGACATGTGCTTGTGTCATATGTTAATCCATGCTTGTGCTGTTGCTCCACAGTGCAGATTATTTTCAGGATGGACATGTGCTTGTGTCATATGTTAATCCATGCTTGTGCTGTTGCTCCACAGTGCAGATTATTTTCAGGATGGACATGTGCTTGTGTCATATGTTAATCCATGCTTGTGCTGTTGCTCCACAGTGCAGATTATTTTCAGGATGGACATGTGCTTGTGTCATATGTTAATCCATGCTTGTGCTGTTGCTCCACAGTGCAGATTATTTTCAGGATGGACATGTGCTTGTGTCATATGTTAATCCATGCTTGTGCTGTTGCTCCACAGTGCAGATTATTTTCAGGATGGACATGTGCTTGTGTCATATGTTAATCCATGCTTGTGCTGTTGCTCCACAGTGCAGATTATTTTCAGGATGGACATGTGCTTGTGTCATATGTTAATCCATGCTTGTGCTGTTGCTCCACAGTGCAGATTATTTTCAGGATGGACATGTGCTTGTGTCATATGTTAATCCATGCTTGTGCTGTTGCTCCACAGTGCAGATTATTTTCAGGATGGACATGTGCTTGTGTCATATGTTAATCCATGCTTGTGCTGTTGCTCCACAGTGCAGATTATTTTCAGGATGGACATGTGCTTGTGTCATATGTTAATCCATGCTTGTGCTGTTGCTCCACAGTGCAGATTATTTTCAGGATGGACATGTGCTTGTGTCATATGTTAATCCATGCTTGTGCTGTTGCTCCACAGTGCAGATTATTTTCAGGATGGACATGTGCTTGTGTCATATGTTAATCCATGCTTGTGCTGTTGCTCCACAGTGCAGATTATTTTCAGGATGGACATGTGCTTGTGTCATATGTTAATCCATGCTTGTGCTGTTGCTCCACAGTGCAGATTATTTTCAGGATGGACATGTGCTTGTGTCATATGTTAATCCATGCTTGTGCTGTTGCTCCACAGTGCAGATTATTTTCAGGATGGACATGTGCTTGTGTCATATGTTAATCCATGCTTGTGCTGTTGCTCCACAGTGCAGATTATTTTCAGGATGGACATGTGCTTGTGTCATATGTTAATCCATGCTTGTGCTGTTGCTCCACAGTGCAGATTATTTTCAGGATGGACATGTGCTTGTGTCATATGTTAATCCATGCTTGTGCTGTTGCTCCACAGTGCAGATTATTTTCAGGATGGACATGTGCTTGTGTCATATGTTAATCCATGCTTGTGCTGTTGCTCCACAGTGCAGATTATTTTCAGGATGGACATGTGCTTGTGTCATATGTTAATCCATGCTTGTGCTGTTGCTCCACAGTGCAGATTATTTTCAGGATGGACATGTGCTTGTGTCATATGTTAATCCATGCTTGTGCTGTTGCTCCACAGTGCAGATTATTTTCAGGATGGACATGTGCTTGTGTCATATGTTAATCCATGCTTGTGCTGTTGCTCCACAGTGCAGATTATTTTCAGGATGGACATGTGCTTGTGTCATATGTTAATCCATGCTTGTGCTGTTGCTCCACAGTGCAGATTATTTTCAGGATGGACATGTGCTTGTGTCATATGTTAATCCATGCTTGTGCTGTTGCTCCACAGTGCAGATTATTTTCAGGATGGACATGTGCTTGTGTCATATGTTAATCCATGCTTGTGCTGTTGCTCCACAGTGCAGATTATTTTCAGGATGGACATGTGCTTGTGTCATATGTTAATCCATGCTTGTGCTGTTGCTCCACAGTGCAGATTATTTTCAGGATGGACATGTGCTTGTGTCATATGTTAATCCATGCTTGTGCTGTTGCTCCACAGTGCAGATTATTTTCAGGATGGACATGTGCTTGTGTCATATGTTAATCCATGCTTGTGCTGTTGCTCCACAGTGCAGATTATTTTCAGGATGGACATGTGCTTGTGTCATATGTTAATCCATGCTTGTGCTGTTGCTACACAGTGCAGATTATTTTCAGGATGGACATGTGCTTGTGTCATATGTTAATCTATGCTTGTGCTGCTGCTCCACAGTGCAGATTATTTTCAGGATGGACATGTGCTTGTATCATATGTTAATCCATGCTTGTGCTGTTGCTCCACAGTACAGATTATTTTCAGGATGGACATGTGCTTGTGTCATATGTTAATCCATGCTTGTGCTGTTGCTCCACAGTGCAGATTATTTTCAGGATGGACATGTGCTTGTGTCATATGTTAATCCATGCTTGTGCTGTTGCTCCACAGTGCAGATTATTTTCAGGATGGACATGTGCTTGTGTCATATGTTAATCCATGCTTGTGCTGTTGCTCCACAGTGCAGATTATTTTCAGGATGGACATGTGCTTGTGTCATATGTTAATCCATGCTTGTGCTGTTGCTCCACAGTGCAGATTATTTTCAGGATGGACATGTGCTTGTGTCATATGTTAATCCATGCTTGTGCTGTTGCTCCACAGTGCAGATTATTTTCAGGATGGACATGTGCTTGTGTCATATGTTAATCCATGCTTGTGCTGTTGCTCCACAGTGCAGATTATTTTCAGGATGGACATGTGCTTGTGTCATATGTTAATCCATGCTTGTGCTGTTGCTCCACAGTGCAGATTATTTTCAGGATGGACATGTGCTTGTGTCATATGTTAATCCATGCTTGTGCTGTTGCTCCACAGTGCAGATTATTTTCAGGATGGACATGTGCTTGTGTCATATGTTAATCCATGCTTGTGCTGTTGCTCCACAGTGCAGATTATTTTCAGGATGGACATGTGCTTGTGTCATATGTTAATCCATGCTTGTGCTGTTGCTCCACA
The DNA here is from genome assembly GCF_019279795.1 of Protopterus annectens. Taxonomy (NCBI): domain Eukaryota; kingdom Metazoa; phylum Chordata; order Ceratodontiformes; family Protopteridae; genus Protopterus; species Protopterus annectens. The sequence goes on along the minus strand of NC_056735.1, from coordinate 113,440,545 downwards.
GTGCAGATTATTTTCAGGATGGACATGTGCTTGTGTCATATGTTAATCCATGCTTGTGCTGTTGCTCCACAGTGCAGATTATTTTCAGGATGGACATGTGCTTGTGTCATATGTTAATCCATGCTTGTGCTGTTGCTCCACAGTGCAGATTATTTTCAGGATGGACATGTGCTTGTGTCATATGTTAATCCATGCTTGTGCTGTTGCTCCACAGTGCAGATTATTTTCAGGATGGACATGTGCTTGTGTCATATGTTAATCCATGCTTGTGCTGTTGCTCCACAGTGCAGATTATTTTCAGGATGGACATGTGCTTGTGTCATATGTTAATCCATGCTTGTGCTGTTGCTCCACAGTGCAGATTATTTTCAGGATGGACATGTGCTTGTGTCATATGTTAATCCATGCTTGTGCTGTTGCTCCACAGTGCAGATTATTTTCAGGATGGACATGTGCTTGTGTCATATGTTAATCCATGCTTGTGCTGTTGCTCCACAGTGCAGATTATTTTCAGGATGGACATGTGCTTGTGTCATATGTTAATCCATGCTTGTGCTGTTGCTCCACAGTGCAGATTATTTTCAGGATGGACATGTGCTTGTGTCATATGTTAATCCATGCTTGTGCTGTTGCTCCACAGTGCAGATTATTTTCAGGATGGACATGTGCTTGTGTCATATGTTAATCCATGCTTGTGCTGTTGCTCCACAGTGCAGATTATTTTCAGGATGGACATGTGCTTGTGTCATATGTTAATCCATGCTTGTGCTGTTGCTCCACAGTGCAGATTATTTTCAGGATGGACATGTGCTTGTGTCATATGTTAATCCATGCTTGTGCTGTTGCTCCACAGTGCAGATTATTTTCAGGATGGACATGTGCTTGTGTCATATGTTAATCCATGCTTGTGCTGTTGCTCCACAGTGCAGATTATTTTCAGGATGGACATGTGCTTGTGTCATATGTTAATCCATGCTTGTGCTGTTGCTCCACAGTGCAGATTATTTTCAGGATGGACATGTGCTTGTGTCATATGTTAATCCATGCTTGTGCTGTTGCTCCACAGTGCAGATTATTTTCAGGATGGACATGTGCTTGTGTCATATGTTAATCCATGCTTGTGCTGTTGCTCCACAGTGCAGATTATTTTCAGGATGGACATGTGCTTGTGTCATATGTTAATCCATGCTTGTGCTGTTGCTCCACAGTGCAGATTATTTTCAGGATGGACATGTGCTTGTGTCATATGTTAATCCATGCTTGTGCTGTTGCTCCACAGTGCAGATTATTTTCAGGATGGACATGTGCTTGTGTCATATGTTAATCCATGCTTGTGCTGTTGCTCCACAGTGCAGATTATTTTCAGGATGGACATGTGCTTGTGTCATATGTTAATCCATGCTTGTGCTGTTGCTCCACAGTGCAGATTATTTTCAGGATGGACATGTGCTTGTGTCATATGTTAATCCATGCTTGTGCTGTTGCTCCACAGTGCAGATTATTTTCAGGATGGACATGTGCTTGTGTCATATGTTAATCCATGCTTGTGCTGTTGCTCCACAGTGCAGATTATTTTCAGGATGGACATGTGCTTGTGTCATATGTTAATCCATGCTTGTGCTGTTGCTCCACAGTGCAGATTATTTTCAGGATGGACATGTGCTTGTGTCATATGTTAATCCATGCTTGTGCTGTTGCTCCACAGTGCAGATTATTTTCAGGATGGACATGTGCTTGTGTCATATGTTAATCCATGCTTGTGCTGTTGCTCCACAGTGCAGATTATTTTCAGGATGGACATGTGCTTGTGTCATATGTTAATCCATGCTTGTGCTGTTGCTCCACAGTGCAGATTATTTTCAGGATGGACATGTGCTTGTGTCATATGTTAATCCATGCTTGTGCTGTTGCTCCACAGTGCAGATTATTTTCAGGATGGACATGTGCTTGTGTCATATGTTAATCCATGCTTGTGCTGTTGCTCCACAGTGCAGATTATTTTCAGGATGGACATGTGCTTGTGTCATATGTTAATCCATGCTTGTGCTGTTGCTCCACAGTGCAGATTATTTTCAGGATGGACATGTGCTTGTGTCATATGTTAATCCATGCTTGTGCTGTTGCTCCACAGTGCAGATTATTTTCAGGATGGACATGTGCTTGTGTCATATGTTAATCCATGCTTGTGCTGTTGCTCCACAGTGCAGATTATTTTCAGGATGGACATGTGCTTGTGTCATATGTTAATCCATGCTTGTGCTGTTGCTCCACAGTGCAGATTATTTTCAGGATGGACATGTGCTTGTGTCATATGTTAATCCATGCTTGTGCTGTTGCTCCACAGTGCAGATTATTTTCAGGATGGACATGTGCTTGTGTCATATGTTAATCCATGCTTGTGCTGTTGCTCCACAGTGCAGATTATTTTCAGGATGGACATGTGCTTGTGTCATATGTTAATCCATGCTTGTGCTGTTGCTCCACAGTGCAGATTATTTTCAGGATGGACATGTGCTTGTGTCATATGTTAATCCATGCTTGTGCTGTTGCTCCACAGTGCAGATTATTTTCAGGATGGACATGTGCTTGTGTCATATGTTAATCCATGCTTGTGCTGTTGCTCCACAGTGCAGATTATTTTCAGGATGGACATGTGCTTGTGTCATATGTTAATCCATGCTTGTGCTGTTGCTCCACAGTGCAGATTATTTTCAGGATGGACATGTGCTTGTGTCATATGTTAATCCATGCTTGTGCTGTTGCTCCACAGTGCAGATTATTTTCAGGATGGACATGTGCTTGTGTCATATGTTAATCCATGCTTGTGCTGTTGCTCCACAGTGCAGATTATTTTCAGGATGGACATGTGCTTGTGTCATATGTTAATCCATGCTTGTGCTGTTGCTCCACAGTGCAGATTATTTTCAGGATGGACATGTGCTTGTGTCATATGTTAATCCATGCTTGTGCTGTTGCTCCACAGTGCAGATTATTTTCAGGATGGACATGTGCTTGTGTCATATGTTAATCCATGCTTGTGCTGTTGCTCCACAGTGCAGATTATTTTCAGGATGGACATGTGCTTGTGTCATATGTTAATCCATGCTTGTGCTGTTGCTCCACAGTGCAGATTATTTTCAGGATGGACATGTGCTTGTGTCATATGTTAATCCATGCTTGTGCTGTTGCTCCACAGTGCAGATTATTTTCAGGATGGACATGTGCTTGTGTCATATGTTAATCCATGCTTGTGCTGTTGCTCCACAGTGCAGATTATTTTCAGGATGGACATGTGCTTGTGTCATATGTTAATCCATGCTTGTGCTGTTGCTCCACAGTGCAGATTATTTTCAGGATGGACATGTGCTTGTGTCATATGTTAATCCATGCTTGTGCTGTTGCTCCACAGTGCAGATTATTTTCAGGATGGACATGTGCTTGTGTCATATGTTAATCCATGCTTGTGCTGTTGCTCCACAGTGCAGATTATTTTCAGGATGGACATGTGCTTGTGTCATATGTTAATCCATGCTTGTGCTGTTGCTCCACAGTGCAGATTATTTTCAGGATGGACATGTGCTTGTGTCATATGTTAATCCATGCTTGTGCTGTTGCTCCACAGTGCAGATTATTTTCAGGATGGACATGTGCTTGTGTCATATGTTAATCCATGCTTGTGCTGTTGCTCCACAGTGCAGATTATTTTCAGGATGGACATGTGCTTGTGTCATATGTTAATCCATGCTTGTGCTGTTGCTCCACAGTGCAGATTATTTTCAGGATGGACATGTGCTTGTGTCATATGTTAATCCATGCTTGTGCTGTTGCTCCACAGTGCAGATTATTTTCAGGATGGACATGTGCTTGTGTCATATGTTAATCCATGCTTGTGCTGTTGCTCCACAGTACAGATTATTTTCAGGATGGACATGTGCTTGTGTCATATGTTAATCCATGCTTGTGCTGTTGCTCCACAGTGCAGATTATTTTCAGGATGGACATGTGCTTGTGTCATATGTTAATCCATGCTTGTGCTGTTGCTCCACAGTGCAGATTATTTTCAGGATGGACATGTGCTTGTGTCATATGTTAATCCATGCTTGTGCTGTTGCTCCACAGTGCAGATTATTTTCAGGATGGACATGTGCTTGTGTCATATGTTAATCCATGCTTGTGCTGTTGCTCCACAGTGCAGATTATTTTCAGGATGGACATGTGCTTGTGTCATATGTTAATCCATGCTTGTGCTGTTGCTCCACAGTGCAGATTATTTTCAGGATGGACATGTGCTTGTGTCATATGTTAATCCATGCTTGTGCTGTTGCTCCACAGTACAGATTATTTTCAGGATGGACATGTGCTTGTGTCATATGTTAATCCATGCTTGTGCTGTTGCTCCACAGTGCAGATTATTTTCAGGATGGACATGTGCTTGTGTCATATGTTAATCCATGCTTGTGCTGTTGCTCCACAGTACAGATTATTTTCAGGATGGACATGTGCTTGTGTCATATGTTAATCCATGCTTGTGCTGTTGCTCCACAGTGCAGATTATTTTCAGGATGGACATGTGCTTGTGTCATATGTTAATCCATGCGTGTGCTGTGCTCCACAGTGCAGATTATTTTCAGGATGGACATGTGCTTGTGTCATATGTTAATCCATGCTTGTGCTGTTGCTCCACAGTGCAGATTATTTTCAGGATGGACATGTGCTTGTGTCATATGTTAATCCATGCTTGTGCTGTTGCTCCACAGTGCAGATTATTTTCAGGATGGACATGTGTTTGTGTCATATGTTAATCCATGCTTGTGCTGTTGCTCCACAGTGCAGATTATTTTCAGGATGGACATGTGCTTGTGTCATATGTTAATCCATGCTTGTGCTGTTGCTCCACAGTGCAGATTATTTTCAGGATGGACATGTGCTTGTGTCATATGTTAATCCATGCTTGTGCTGTTGCTCCACAGTGCAGATTATTTTCAGGATGGACATGTGCTTGTGTCATATGTTAATCCATGCTTGTGCTGTTGCTCCACAGTGCAGATTATTTTCAGGATGGACATGTGCTTGTGTCATATGTTAATCCATGCTTGTGCTGTTGCTCCACAGTACAGATTATTTTCAGGATGGACATGTGCTCGTGTCATATGTTAATCCATGCTTGTGCTGTTGCTCCACAGTGCAAATTATTTTCAGGATGGACATGTGCTTGTGTCATATGTTAATCCATGCTTGTGCTGTTGCTCCACAGTGCAGATTATTTTCAGGATGGACATGTGCTTGTGTCATATGTTAATCCATGCTTGTGCTGTTGCTCCACAGTACAGATTATTTTCAGGATGGACATGTGCTTGTGTCTTATGTTAATCCATGCTTGTGCTGTTGCTCCACAGTGCAGATTATTTTCAGGATGGACATGTGCTTGTGTCATATGTTAATCCATGCTATTCTGGCTCTGCCATGATCGTATCCACCCCTACATCTCCTGTAAGGCACCGTTTCCCTCTTACACTCTGCACTAAAAAGATCATGATGCTGATTTATTTAGTCGATTGTCTCAGGTTATTTCTTCTCCCACTTCAGGATGTTAACCATCTTTTTGCTTATTCTGATAGATGAGATAAAACACTTTGCAGTGACCAACTAATACAATTAATTGGGCTCTCTAGTAGCATTCTGGTCTTTCATCTAGTTCGTACAATAAAATTCAATAATCTGAGATTAGTCAATAATTTTATTATTATGTTTACCCTTGTTGTTTAGTCATTTAGTGAAATCTGACTATTTGTGATCTCAAGGACTTTAAAATGCCTGGCCTTTCTTGCAAGAACTGCTTCTTTATGTTCTTGAAAATTCATATTTATTGCTTCAATAGTGCTGTCCATGTCCATCCACTTTGGCCTCTGCTGCCCCTGCTTCTTTTCCTTTTATCTTTCCCAGCAGCAGTGTCTTATTTAGTGAACATTACATACACATAATTTTGCCAAAGTATCTGAGTTGTAGTTTTAATATCAGGCCTTTCAGTATACAGTCTGAATTTATTTCTTTGAATATTGACCGGTTTAATCTTCTTGAAGTCCATAAAATTATGAAAAGTTTTTTCCAATACCAATGTTTAAAAGGCATCAGTTTTCTAGTGCATAGTTTTATTTATTGTCCAACTCTCACAGAAGTATGCTACTAGTGGGAAAACAGTAGCTATGACTACATGGAGCTTTATTGGCAACATGATGTCTTTGCTTTTTAAAGTCTTGACCATGTTTGCCACGGCTTTTCCTAAATGCAAGTGCCTTTTAATTCTATGGTTGCAATCAACATCTGCAGAGATCTGTGAACCTAAGAAAAGAAAATTGCTGCTGTCTGCAATTCTTGCCCATCTGTATGCAAAAATTTGACAGGGCTAGACGACATAATTTTATTTTTTTTTAATATTGCATAACAAACCAGCTTTTGCTCTTTTACCTTCATCAACAGGCTGTTCGATGCTTTCTCACCATCAGGCATTTGACGGTATCAATTATTTCATACTGGGCTTTAACTGTTGCACATTATTCTGCATAAATATTCCTCAGGAAGCAAATAAGGTGACCTGGTCTTCTCAATTCTCTAAGCACTTGCCAATGATTGCTGTAGTCTGCACAGTCAAAGGTACAGAGTAGCCAAAAAAGCAGAAGGAAATATTCATTTGGAATTCATCTCCTTACTCCATTATCCAACGGATGGTGGCAGTTTGATCTCTGGTGCTACTGCCTCTTCTAACACAAGGTTTTGATGCATATACTGCTGGAGTCTAGCTTGTAAGATCTTGAGTATTGCCTTGCAAGAATGTAAAATAAGTACAATTGTCTAATATGATGAGCACTCTTTAGCACTGCCCTTTTGGGGGTTGAAATATGACTTGATGTTTTCCAACCTATTGACTGCTATCATATTTTCTAAACATGTATGCAGTTTATAAACAGCACTGTAACAGTATCATTTTGTAGCATTTTAAAAAATTCAGCTTTTAATCCCATCACTTCCTTTGGCCCTGTTATTAGCAAGGTTTACCCTGGCACTATATAGGTGATGGCTGTGTCTGTGGAGTCCAGCAAACAAATTCTTGTGCATAAAGTACAGGTACTAGTAATAATATTGGACAGTTTGTTCTGTCACTTGTTCAGCCAATGTCACTACTATGTTTTTAACCTCTCCTTAAAGAGACTGCCTTCAAGTTGCCCATATTGATGTTACAAGCATTCACTACAAAACTAATGACTGGAAAGTTCAGACTCAAAAGTCATTACTCGTATATTATTGTAGTTTTTGAGTACTCTGTGAAGATTGGGGAAAGATGGGCGAAGGCTGCCAGCCTAGTCAAATAGAATTTGATGCATAATTCTATCATTTGTAAATATAAATGTAAAATACAAGGTTGTGTTCTTAACTGAAAGAAAACACTGTAAAATGTGAACTTGTAGCAACATTGCCATCTGCTGTAAGCAAAACTAAGCCAAGCATTTCATCTGTTCTTTTGAAGTTAAAATTATGTCTTGTATACCCTTTTGATCTAAATAGTGGTGCCGAAGAGGCTAACTGAACACATTATTTCTATTGTTTTAACTTAAGGAATAATTTCTAGAGTGTACATATGAAATCTTTTTTATTGTTGTAGTTTCCTAAGCAGGTGTTAGATTGTTAAGTAATGTAGCCTTTTGACCTGAGAACTCCAGACTAAGTGTCAAAATGATGTAATGTGGGAGGGCCCAGCAGAAATGTGTAAGTGATTTTAAAAACTATTGTTGAGAGAGAGAGACTGTAAGCATTTTGATCTTGATATCCAACTTTCAGCACTGCTGTATGCTCTCTTTATGTAAGTAGTATCTTAGAAGTATGTTTTCTTGTAGTAAGAGCTAGGAAATTAGGAGAAAGTTATACTAAATGTTTTTTCTGTTATATCAGAACTTTCCTACTGTATTGTTTTAAGTTTCTGTGTGATCTCTGAACTCTTAGATATCACTGTGTTGTAGTAGTATTGTCTTGTATTTTTAATTATTTATTATTAAATATTTTAAAATCTTTTACCTGTGGCTGGTTTGTGTAGAGATAAGTAAGCTCTAGAGTACATTGCATATTTATAGAGTTTATTGTAAAAGGCCATTCTAATAAGCCTTAGACTGATTAGTCGCATTACCAATTGGATAATAATATTGCACAGTAATAATTGGACACCCTTTTAAGGCCTTTGTGTAGCTGATAAGTATTAGCTGGTGGTGGCAGAAATTACTACTGTATAGTCTGGGTAAAGGGGCACAGCTGGAGAATCTGTGTCAGCCTTTCCCAGGAGCATCTGTGAAGTTGTATAAATACTTATCTCAAAGTGTGTGTGGTGTGTCAGCTACCTGGGCAGGGACACAAAGCACTGGTGGGACAGAGAGGGTACTGGAGGTTAGCTTGCCAGCTAGGGTGAGATCTGGACCCTATAGCTGTGCCAGTGAGGAGTCTTATTGGTGACCTGGGAAGCAAGGGAGCAACCAGCCCCAGACTGACTGTGATCTCTGTGTACACTTAAGGGAAATTGTACTTTACTGTGTGTATTTGTTATCCTTTCTCTTATATAAGACACCCTCCCTGGTGTTAGTGCTGAGGATTGAGGCTCCTTGATTGCTGGGCCACAGCACAGCCGTCACATACTCATCCTTTATTCCACATTAAAGCATGTATACCATCTGTTCAGGAATGATTTTACTGATCTTAAAGCACATGCTGGTGCTCTTATCTTCCAGGAGCACCGGATCTAGGTGACCCCTGTTGTTACAGATGCAGCCAACAATTGTTTCTGTCCAGAATGGATGGTTATTCTAATGATATCTGGAAGCCAGAAAAAAAAAAACTTCTGGCTTGGCACTGTGTATCTGTCCTCTCTGTCACACATCTTGCTATATGAGGAAACTCTGTGTAATTTAGAGGGCCATCAAATTCAAAAAGAACTTTGTGCTCCATAGAAACCTTAGTGTAAGATGGAAGATGAACTTCTTAGAAAGGTTTTTCATAGGCTGACAGACTTTGACCATTTTCAGTCAGCTAAAGACATTGTTAAATGTATCAGCAACAGTATTTGCTAAGCAAGTAAGGTACACAATTATATTTCCAAGCCTTTCTTTCTTATCATATACACACTTATGGACAATTTAGTGTCTGTAGTCCACCTACTGCCTGTTTCTTGGGTTGTGGCAGGAAATCAGAGTTCCCGGAGGAAAATACATGTTGATTTATGGGTGACATGCAGACTCCACAGAGAAGGCACCCCAGCTGAGACTCAAACCAGAAAATCTCTTGCTGTGAAGGGACCCATGCTAATCATTGCTCTAATGTGCCACATGCTACTCAACACTATAGGCCAAGAGATACATTGCACAGGCCTTAGAATTGCCATAACAGTGACAGGTATGTACAGAAACTGGCTGTCGTAATATTATTTGCAACCTCGTTACAAGTACTGTCTGCAAACATAAATGTGTAAGCTGAGACATATTCCTATTGGTAACCTGTTCAGCTGTGAATTTCAGTGGGAAGGTACACATCTTTACAAAGGCAGACAAAAACAGCCTTTCACACATTTTCAACATCCCTCCTCAGACTACCTAAACATCCAAATAATGCTGTTATTCCTCTTCATATTTCCACCCAAATATGAAAGATAGCTTCTTTAATCTGTACACTTTTAATACTATGCATGGTCATACCTACTTGCACAGCACATAAGCAGGTGAGGTCAGCAGGTATGAAGGTCTAGGAGGTGTTTTATTTTGCAGCTCTGCACCTGCAGCATAAGGTACCACCTACCCTTTTACACCTGTAACAGCACATGACCATGAGCTTGTGCTAGAGACCAGCACAGGTAAGTGTGTTACACTATTTCATGTGCAGCCACTATGCAGACGTCATAATGTAGTTGTGTTTCATGGATATCATTTGGTTTCTTATGAAAGCTACACCATTTTCAGAGGGGATTTGGAAGTATAGCAGTTTTTGCTTTGAAACAAACTGTCTTGGTGGTGTCTCTTGAAGTCTCACAAACCCAGTATGTTAATATATTGAGTCTAACAACAAATAATGAGGAAACCCCTCTGTGTGGAAGATCTAAGATTCCCTAGAGTTCCTTAGAGTTCAGGCACCTAATAAGAACATACTGTGAATATCCCACCTAATAACAGGTGGTAGAAATACTTTCTTTAAAAACTTTCCAAAGTATAAATCCACTAATGAAAGAAGGGAAGCAGAAGCTAGTTCAAGCTGTAACTTTTTTATTAGAAACACACAAACAAGTGATCCAAATAGTATTGAAAAAGCAGAATAAAGTGTAAAAATTCACTTTTCCATTTATATACCTGTTCAAACCTGTTTAAAAGCATGGGCATGCTTTACTAACGTAGATGTATTGTAAAAGTCAATTAGCATGTTTACTAGCTTAATATCCCTTTCCCCATACCCCAGTGTCATATTCAACATAGTGCTGCCCTACTTCCTGCTGTGTGATCCCAGGGTATGTTAAACTAAACTAAACTAAACTAAAACTTAAATTAAAAAATATACATTATAATTGCATACACTGTATACATTGATAATTGCTAAAATGTCCTGAAACATTTCATTGTAGTATCAAGAAAAAGAATAAACCAGTTCACTGAAACACAGTTCAGCATAAGTCAGTGATGGGCATTAACATGGATCCTATGAGGGGGGCAAGTCCACATCTCCAGAGTCTTAATATTCCATGACCTGGTTTCTGTGAAACAGGCTCAGTGATCCAGGAATTGTTGAAACCTAGATAGATGATACATACTGCACCTGTTATCTCTTATCTTGTTTTAGGTTTGTGACTGTCATTACTGTGACAAGTATTTGTCGTGTTTGCCTTAAGAATTAAGTGACTAGTACTTAACAGCTCTTTTATACCAAATAAAAGTGGAAATGGGGGCCCTACATATGTGAGCCACATTTCATGTGGCTTTTTGTGGACTGAATTCTGAGGTGGGGTTACACTGCACCATCTCATGTTGACTGTACACTACCTGTCCCTGCATATACCGCATTCTTTTTTTAAGTATCTTAACAAAGGTGCAGAGAGCACACAGTTGCCTGCTGGCTGACACACAGCTATTGGTAACTACGTGCGGGGCTGTACTGTTGTTCTCTTACTTTACAGTTTTGATTATTATGGTTCTCTGATGTGCCCTTTCTCTTTTATCATGAGACAAATATAATGCATATCGTGATTATCCACAGAAGGAAGGACAGGTTCGCAGTTAACCATGGTTAGTTCCATTCACACCATTTATGCAATGCTGCTCTTCACTCAGCAGTGGTTAGCAGTGTTCTGTATAGACACAAAAGGCTAGAAGCCCAGTTTTTCCTTAAACAGTTTGCTACTTTAGGAGCAACTCAGTTGCACACTGAGTAGCATTGCCTTATTGAACTAGCTCAGCCTACACAACATATAGGTCTCTGTTGTAGTCCCAGCTCTACCAGCACAGTCCTGTAAAATTAACCCATTCTCTTCCCTAAAAAACATACAGTAAGAGCCGCTATCATGGATGGGCAGTTTCCCATCATCTCTCTGACCAGTCTGATAGACATGGGCATCCTGAGGCAATGTAACAATTGCCTTATTTATACTGACAACCACTTACTCCTGAAACAAACAAATACTTCATGTGAGAGGTATAGTTATACTATGAAATTGGAGGCAAGACTCTCATGTAAGGACAAATCAAATTCCAAACAGGTTGTCATCACGCACATGCACTTCCCACTCTATATAAGGACATGACACATAAACCAACATATGCAAAGGTAATCAGTAGTAACTTATCAAAAGATCAGAGAACTCGAAAACAGAAACCACTTACACTCATAATGTAAAAAAAAAACTCAACACATAATAACACAGACACCAGTGTCTCAACAAATAAGCCCATAAGGCATAACACCCCAAATCCTAATATGTTGGTCATAGGTGACTCCATTGTGAGACACACAGATGTTCCTCCTCACCAGGCTGGATAAGGAGCAGGTTACGATTAGCTACCTGTCAGGTGCCAGGATCTTTCAAGTCACTCAAGCACTCAAGTCACTCAACCACAAGTACCAGTATGACTCTGTCATAGTCCATATGGGGGTGAATATCATGAGACATACCTCACTGGACTATATGAAGTGAGACATAACTGAGCTTTCAGATTATGTATCACAGGCAGGTGTAAGCCTATTCTTAAGCAGCATTCTACGTTCTCAAAGGATGATGCCACAAAATAAGCAAAAAATGATTGACTTTAACAATTGTCTTAGCTTCTAGTGTCAGTCCAATGGGATCCAATATCTGTCAGCCTGGGAAGACATGATTGACAGGCCATGCTGCTTTGCCAGAGATGGTCTGCACCTGTCTACTCTAGGCTTTTGGATACTGGCAAAGGTATTAGCCATCCCTATCATTCCTTTTTAGGCAGTGTCAAAATATCCAACCTCCCAATATAACAAAATCCTCTCTAGATAAATTCAAGGTACTGCTGCTTAATGCTAGGAGTCTAAACAAGAAACTGCACACCTGGAAGCATTCCTTACTTTGGAAGATGCTGATGTCTGTGCAGTCACTGAGACATGGTTCAAAGACATGGAAAGCACCCTGGCCATGCAGGGCTACCGTGCCTTCCATACATTCAGACCACAAGTCTGAGTATGAAAGAACCAAAAGGAGGAGGTCTATCCATCTTCATAAAGGATAAGTGCACCTCAAAACTGGTAAAACAGTATGGCTGTCTTGATCTACTCCATGTTAAATCAACTATAGGGAAAGCCCCCTACCACATCATAGCTACCTATAGGTCCTCCATTGTGAAATAGGAAAAGCATACCACATACCTGGGCTTACTGGAGTCACTTATTATATGGACCAACACCTTACTCATGGGTGATTTTAATTATCCTTACCATCAACCAGGAAACATACACCACCACAAACATGCTGGCTCAGAGGTTCTTGGACTTTGTCATTGCAAATGCGCTGGAACAGCTAGTCAGTACACTCACAAGAGGCTCAAATGTCCTGGACATAGTACTCACTAACATGGAAAAACATTGCACCCCCCCATAAATCATAAATCAGTCCTTTTTTATGTAATTATAAGACCAGATACCCCATCAAGCTCAAAAGCGCTTAAGAATTTTTCAAAAACAAACTACCTCCTACTAAGTGATGCTATAAGAAATTTTGAAATCCCCTTCAAACGCAGATAACATGGACTCCTACATAGAGATGTACACCAATGCCCTGTAAAACCACTTAAGCAGTTGTATAGAATTGGCTATACCTGACTGGATTAAAACCAGGTCTTGCCAAAAAAACAAGCACCCTTGTGGACCCCTAGTATAAACAGGATATACAATAAGGGAAAGAAACTAATGTCCAAGAACAAGAGGGAACTGTCTCAGCAGAAGAAGAAAGCCCTAGCTTAAACAAACAAATTAGAGATTTTGGCAAGTCCTCCAAAGCTTATTACGGACCAAAAATAGCCTCCCAAGCTAAAGATAATCACAAGGCATTCTTTAACTACATACAAAATCTAAAAGGGAATACATAGCTATGCACTGAACTGGTTGTGAATGGTGCCACCCATCCTCAACTAGAGGTAATAGCCAACCTCCTAGCTGACAGATTTGGAGCAAACTTCACCCCCCTGTCCCCTCCAGTCATCCTCCAAAATATATATGCTACCATTCATCAGCCTATTATCTCAAGAGAACAGGTCATCTCAGTGCTCTCCAAGGCCAAAAACATGGCATCAATGGGACCAGACAACATCCCAGGCTGCCTTTTGAACAACTTAAAACATGACCTAGCAGACCCACGTGGACCCCTGTTCAACCACAGCCTGAAAACTGGCTATGTTCCAGAAGAATGGATAACTGCAGCAGTTATCCCTCTGTACAAAGGGTGACCATCAATCAACCCTGGAAATAATAGGCCTGTAAGCTTGACTAGCCTCAACTGCAAGGCCATGGAAAGATTCATTATGGACCTTATTAACAAGAACATAGGTAATTTCCAAACTTTGGACCCAACCCAGTTTGGATTCGTTAAAGGTAGATCGTGCCTGTTAAACATGGTTGACTTCTTCAAGAAAGTCATCAAGGCCCTGGACAAAGGAAATACAGTGCATTCCATCTATGTTGACCTAGCTAAGGCATTTGACACAATACCCTACTCAGGTATTATAGAGGAATTTTCCCAATTAGGAATTAACCCCTCCATTACCAGATGGGTAGGCAACTGACTCACCGATAGGACACATACTGTCAAAGTGGGTGACTTCACCTGTAGCAAAAGACCAGTCACCAGTGACATACCACAGAGTTCCATGCTGGACATCTTACTGCTTGGAATTTATTTCTCAAAAGTCCAAGTAAACTTCTTCATCCTGTGACTGACCAAGTTCACTGCCAATTGCAAATTGGGAGCAATCATTGAATACCCAACAATGTTAATATATTGCAGACAGCAGTGCAGATAAATGTTTGGTGCCAAAACTATGGATTAAAGTTAAATACAAAAAAAAATGCATTATTATTCCATTTGGAAAAGCTGACATCCCTGCTAATTACATTATAGACTGCACCTCCCTTAATGCAGTGAACTGGGTACTCAGGTTGATAGCAAACTGAACATTGACCACCATGTGTCCACAGTAGTAAGGAAATCCTTCATTGTGGCACATCATGTAAGTAAAGACATCACATCTATATCTAGAGATGTTATAATTCCAGTGTATTCAGCCCTCATCAGACAAATAATTGAGTACAGTGCTCCCTTTTGCATGTACCTTACCAGACACCAGCTGCAACAATTGGAGAGATGACAGAGATTTCTCACCAAGAAATTACAGGGTACACAAAACAAGTGTTATGCAGAAAGACTGAAAGCCCTGTCACTGCATTCTGTCTCCTATGGGTTGCTGAGGGTTGGCCTGTGCCTGACTTACAGGGCAGTCTCTGACCCGGCCCTGATGGAAATCCTACACATTCGTAAATCAAACTGCAGCAGGGTCACTCACTGCAGGGATCTTAACCTAGCCTCTGACATAAACAGGTCATGCTGGAGTGATAGATACATCTCCCAGAAACTGCCACTTCTCTGGAACAAGCTTCCAATTTACATGAAACAGAGCCCCTCCCTGACCATCTTCAAATGCAACCTAGCTCTATGGATGGGTGACCACAAATTCACTCCTGGGGTGGCACTCATGTCCCTTCTGGATGTCAGTATTAACTACTAGAGACCATTACATTTGTGAACTTTCACTCACCTAACCATTGACAATTGGGGCAACTTGGGATAAATGTGGCTAGGCTTATAAGGGCTCTAGGGCCATTAGGCTAGTAACCTTCTCTGAACCATTGAACCTATTGTATGTATTCAATACACTGCCAAGCTAGTGTCACATGTTTTTAACTTCCTACTCTGTCTCCTTGATACCAGTCTAAATGATATAGTTAGTCAGAAGTGGCCTCGACCTCATCCCACCACTGTTGAGTCTCTGGCTAAAGTGCATAAGAGCAAAGAAGCTGTGAGTGCCCCGGCAGAGTGGACTTCTTGCTCCTCCCTGGCAGGTAGCTAGCCTGCAATTCCTGAGGTGGACCAGCTGCAGCCGGATCAAGTTGTTGAGGCTACAGTGGTGGGTGCAACGGGTAGATGTATGACCCAGATGGAGATCCTAGACTGAATTCCAGATTGGCTTAAACAGCAATCTCCTACAATTTGGCCAGCAGGATAGGATGCATCCTATACCATCAGCCAGTGATATCTATCACATGGTAATAGTTCACTGTAACATGTCTCGGAGATAGTGCAGGAGACCAAGTTGCTAATAACGTACCTATTGCCAGCCAGGTGTGATCCATTTCCCTTGTATCCTGTCCATTACCAACTCTTTCATCACCATTTGTCTACCATAGCTATGCCTCTATCTTCTCTCTCTAGAAAAAGAAGAAACGGGTCTATGTTATAACATCGAAGTCTTAAAACTTTGAATGTTATAATATCATCCCCAATTCAGCGAACGCTTGAAATAGTGAAGCTGCAGAACACCGAATACTTTCCTAGGGAAAGTATTCGGTGGGACATTTCTGCGGCTTCACTATTTCCTTGACTGTGGTGTGAAGGTGACGGACCAGGTTATGGTAAGTGTGCAAACGGACCAAGGTAAGGTGAGTGTGCGATAGTTAGGGATCTTAGGGATAGGGAGCAGGTAAGGTGAGTGTGCGATAGGGACCTCAGGGTTAGGGAGCGGGTAAGGTGAGTGTGCAATAGTTAGGGACCTTAGGGTTAGGGAGTGGGTAAGGTGAGTGTGCGATACTTAGGGACCTTAAGGTTAGGGAGCGGGTAAGGTGAGTGTGCGATAGTTAGGGTCGTTAGGGTTAGGGAGTGGGTAAGTTGAGTGTGCGTTAGTTAGGGACCTTAGGGTTAGGGAGCGGGTAAGGTGAGCGTGCGTTAGTTAGGGACCTTAGGGTTAGTGTTGGGTTAAGGTAAGTAGTTAGCTAGTAGTGTATGTATGGTTTAGTGTAGGGTTCTGTGAAGTGTGTATGTGTGGATTATGTATTTTGGTGTGCTTGTGCTGTGTGTGTGTATTCTCGGAACAGTGAATTTTTTCCCTTGGAAAAAATTTGCTGCTCTGAGCGTTCGAGTATATCACATTTCGAGATTCCAAGGTTGAGCTTATGGTGTTCAACATTCTGGAATTTCGATAATGTGATATAGACCTGAAGAAACTGCTATCCAACTGCTACCTTGTCATTAACAGAAATAGTTGCCATCCTTCACCATTCTACACACTTCTATAATGTTCTTTTTTTTTACTCCCTGCTTGTTCTTCCCTTTTTTATTACTTTCTTGAACCCCCCCCCTTTCCTTACCTTTTATCCATTAGTGCATCACACAGATGTCCACATATCTGGACATTGTAACGTTACAGCTGCACATACCATCTGACTACTTAGTTCTGCACAGCACAATGTGCTGTCCTGATAAGTCACACAGTAAAGATGCACAACCAAGCTGCTTCAAGCACTTTTTTAGATCAATAAATATCTGTCTGAATTTGTTCCCTATTGAATTGGCAACACTTATAACTCTGAAAGAAGGAAAGCAAAGCGTCCTTAAGGTTTCCTTCAACTTATATATACAAACTTTGGAACACCCTACAAACTTATATATACATATATACAAACTATGATAAATTGGAGAAAAGATAAAAAAAATCCAGAAATGATAAAATTCCATCTGAATGTTAACATGTAAGTCCATTTTTGGTCCATTTTTACAAAACTCACTTACAGGACTCACTAGGACTCAATTTTCAAAGTTCACCGGTTTGGGGTCACCTTTTCCTGTTCCTGTTTTTTAATTTACATGTCTTGAGTTCTTGTTGCATGTCTTGCAAGTATCTGCATGGACCCCTTTCTGGCTTAACCTACTTTTCTGCTAGGTCTACCTGAATGGTTGCTGTGCAGTTCATTCATGTATCCTAAAGTGCAGCTAGCTGTTCATAAGTGCAGCATGAATTGACTTGGATATTCAGACACAATACTGCTCTCACAGCACTACTACAGTCACAGTAAGCAAGGCTGCTGCCAGGCAGGATGCATCATCAATCAGGATGTCTGGTACACTGGAACAGCGCATAGTGCAGAAAGAAAATGATATGTACATGACATGTAACCATGGTTTGCTGTGGTTGTGTATGTGGTTGACATGTACATGTTAAATAAAAATGGTAAAGGGCACAGCAGTTTGCCACCAAATAACTATCTACTACATGTCAAATGCTACAAAAGGAGCTGTTAATACAGGTCACAAGCAATGTCACTAACTGGTACTGATCATAGTTAACATGATGGGAGAACTAAATGTTGTTACTAACTGTTGTCCACAGAAGGACACAAATACCATCCAGTCAATGTCAGTTAAATGCAGCATTGATAAAAAGATGAAAATGTACAGAGTGCTATACCCTCAGAGATTCTGCACACCAGGCACAAGAGAGACCTTATGAAAGTGCACTTCATACACAGACTTAAATGGAACATGGGTGTTTGGTGTCCTTAAAGTAGTGTCACATGGGTGTTTGATGGTGTTTGATAAGTAGTGTGTAGTGTCAGTGTCCTTAAGTAGAAGGAAGTTATTTTATTTTTTATTTTATTTATGATGGAGGTTTTATCACCAAGGTATCTCTAAAAATCAATAGGTATGAGGTGGGTGATGGACTGTAAATCCCAGTAGATTTCATTAATGACCATAATGCCAGCCATAGCAGTCACAGGAAGCTGTCACATGTCTGCTACTCAGTCAGTTCTAAACCTTCTAGCCAAGCTTAGTAAAAATGAAAAAATGAAACTTATAAACTTACATCTAGACATCTGCTTTCCTTTGGTCTGAGGACTGAAATTCCCTTTTTGTTTTGTTTATTATTGTAATGTATGATGTGTCCATATATAGCTGATGTAAATGGTCAGTTATTGCTTTGTGACTGGTAAAAACTACAACTTCCATTCTCATTCTATTCATGTGGAAATGATTGCCTTGGCAAACAGTTATGTTGCCATACTATAACGTGTCAGAGCCATGTGCTATCGGATCCTAAGAGGGCCAATAACAGATGACGTTTCTCCTTTCATTGTTACATGCAGGATGTCTATCCGCCCTGTATGTTTCAGAGATTTGGCATTACAGTTTGCAACAAGACCTTTGCTGCTATTTAAAACAGATTACAGGACTGAAACAGCAAAGTTATATTTGGAGCATTTATTCATTACCCCATAAATAATCCTGCAGTTCATTTAAAATGCTCAAAGTTGTTCTCATTTAACTTACTTTCATGTGTGCTTTCTCTAATAACAGTTACTTGTCCACTTATTTTATAATTTAATCAAAATGCTCAGTGCAAGCTATTTTCTCATACAGTACACATTTTTAATATGCATTTTGGTTCTGAAAAGTGCAGTTTTCCCCTGAAAAATACATTTGTTCTTAGATAATATGGAAAAAAAAAGAAAAAAAAAAAAATTTAGGTGATAAGTATAGATAAAAAATATGGATAGATGCTTGTTTTTCTATATATATTTTAATGTGCTTCTTTCTCTTTCTCTCTCTGTCTCTCTCACAGACACACACACACACACACACACACACACACACACACACACACTGTGCTACTCCTGATGGACTAACTCACTTATAAGTTAACTGTGAGCAGGTGATCGGTGATTCTAGGGATCAGCTGCCTTCACTCACAAACTATCTTCATATCCTTAATAAAAGTTACTTCCTAATTGGGTACACTGTCAATGCTTTGCTATGTGCAAGTGAACAAACTTCTGGCCTCAGTAATGTATTACAGATTGTTATAAACACACACACATGCACTTTCTGACATGCATTCACACACACACACTTACATATGTACACACATACCTACATGTACACACAAACACTAACAGATATAACATTTTTAATTCCAATTATCCCACAGGGAGTCCATAGTGTTTTATTTATTTATTTAACATTTGTCAACTGGGAAAGTCTGACTTGGAATGAGCCAGTTTTCAGCAGAGGCCCGGGGAGAAACACTCCCAACACATAGGTTTATAGGTTCATAGGTAGGTACCAGGCTATCTGCCCGAGGGCATTTATAAGCCTAGCCAGAGTGTGTCGGCTTTCGCCGCCCCATTGATTAATTAACTGACCCTCTGTCAAGAAGAGACAATAAAGTGATCCCAGGGGTGTATTTTATGTTACCCATCCACTCGTCAAGGTTTCCCTTGAAGAGTTTTAGTGAGGGGCTCTGCCTAATGTAGTTAGGAATTTTGTTCCAAAGCATGGGGAGTCTCTGTGACAGGAATCTATCCCTCCAGCATGTTCTATTTATTGTTGTGGTGAGGTTTAGCTCACTAGAGCTAGTGGCTCGCAGTGACTTGGATTTCTTTAGGTGGAGCATGTCCATCAATTCTCAGTTGAATATGGCTTTGTAAGTCAGGCAGAGATCACCTCTGAGTAAGCGATATGCCACTGAGTACAGCCAGAGTTTTTCAAGTCGGGCTGCATAGGACATATGTTTGAGGCCAGTAATCCTCTTGGTGAGGTGCTTTTGTGGTCTTTCCAGCTGTTGGAAGTGTCTTGTGAGGTACATCCCAAATGGGGCATTGTACTCTATGATGGATCTGATGAGTGACAAGTAGAGGGGCACTATAACCTCTTTATTTCTAGATGTGAACCCTTTAGTAATTAGATGGGCTGCATAGAAGGCTTTCCTAACTACTTTGGCAATATGATTGTCAAAGGAAAGATTACTATCTACCTGGGTCCCCAAATCTCTTATTACCTCTTCTGTATTAAGAGGGCTGCCACCTATGTGGTAATTCATGGGTGTTTTGTTTTTCCCAAATGGGATGACTATGCATTTTTTGGCATTTAGCTTGAGACCATGACTTTGACACCAGGTGTCCGTCTCAGTAATGCCCTTTTGGAGAATGTCCGTGTCAGCCGGTGAGTCAATTATGTATCCCAGTTTGCAGTCATCGGCAAACTTGGTTAGTCATAGTCCTCCTGTGTTTGCCTGTACTTCTGAGAAGTATATGCCGAACAGTAGGGGTCCCAGGACCAAGCCTTGTGGGACACCACTTGTGACTGGTTTAGAGTCGGACCTGGAGCCCACTATTCTTACCGTGTGAGTTCTGTCTGTAAGCCAGTTTTTAGCCCATCTCGTGATGTAGGGGTTTATGTTCAGGCTGGAGAGTTTTTCTATAATTTCCTAGTGGAGAATGGTGTCAAAAGCCTTGGCGAGGTCAAGGTAAGCTGTGTGAACGACCTTCCCCTCATCTATGGCCTTGGTGACTGTCTCAAAGAAATCAGCCAGGTTTTGTAGGCATGATCTGCCCTTAACAAAGCCGAAATGGGTTGGGTCAAGTGTTTGGAGGTTCCCAATGTCTTTGTTAATGAGTTCCATGATGATGCGCTCCATAGCCTTGCAGACCAGGCTAGTCAGGCTTATTGTTGATTGTTACCAGTGTCAGTTGTGGCCCCTCCTTTGTGGAGCGGAATAACCATTGCTGTACACCTTTGCATGGGCACGTAGCCTGTAGAGAGGCTGAGGTTGAACAGTGTGTATAGGTGGGGGGTTAGTTTGTTCTGTAGTTCATGCAAGACACAGCCTGGGACACCATTTGGCCCCATTGATGCTGTGCTTTTGGCTTTTGAAAGGGCTGTTTTCACCTGTGTGTCTGTGATTTCTGGGGGCACTACACTTTTCCGGTATTGTTGTGGGCCCTTTTAGAGGTGAGGGGGGGTGAGGTTTGCACTGAATCTATCTGCCAGGATGTTGGCAATATCAGTAGTTTCAGTATATTTTGTGCTATTTTGCAGTAGCTCAGAGCATATCTGTGAGTTGCCACTTAGATTCTTGACATAGCTAAAGAAGGCTTTGTGGTTATCTTTTGAATCCTTGGCTATTTTTCTTTCAAAGTTAGCCTTGGATGATTTTATGAGGGACCTTAGTTTCTTATTGATACTGATCAGGGATGTCTTTCCTTCTTGGGATTTGCTTTTTTTCTGAACTAGTTTCCTCCTTCTGTTTTATAGCCTGTTTATGGCAGGGGTCCACCAGACTGGTTTCCTTCTCTTAGGGGAGTGAGTCTTGGTTTTGCTAGGGATGGCATGATCCATGCATCATTGTAGGTGCTCATAGAGTGCATTTGTAAAGGTTCCTGCATCTTGGACACTGTTATCCTTTAGCGTGGGGGCTGTGAAACTTACCACATCTGTCTTAAGTAAGGTGAAGTTTGCTATAGAAAAGTTTTTCACTGTAGTTTCCTTGGTTGGGGGTGGTGGTGTGGTGTGGACATCCAGAGTGATTAGTTTATGGTCTGATCTAACCAGTAATGGGTTGACCTCCGGTGCGGAACACCTGTCGCCCATGTTGGTGATGACCAGGTCCGATATGTTTTCACCTCTGGTAGGGGAGTTTACCAGCTGATCCAGGACATTTGCGTTGATAAATTCCAGGAAGCGCTGGACCTGGGAGTTTGCACTTGAGTAGTTTTCCCAGTTAACTGTAGGGTAATTGAAATCGCCCAATATCAGGGTGTTCGGTAGGACCTTCATGTTTTCCAGTGTCTCCAGAAAGGCGGATTGGTGGTCCTGGGTCATGGAGGGTGATCTGTAGCAGGCCACAATTTGCATTGCAGATTTGCCCAATGTTAGTTGCACATGGATGACCTCAGAGGTATCATACTGCACCACTAACCTGGAGGTGTAGGTATCCTTGATGAATATGGATTCACCCCCTCCTTTTGTGTTTCAGTCCATGTTCTGTGGCTGAAATATGTGGTATGAGTTGTAGCCCAGTAGTGCTGGGGTACTCTCTGGAGCCTTGAACCAGGTTTGAGTTACTGCACAGATGTCGATGTTCTCCATACTGAGGAGTGCTTCGAACGCATGCATTTTGAGATTTAAACTCTTGGCATTGAGTAGCATAACCCTCATTTTTTTTATTTGTGCTGGTTACGGAGGTGGGTTTGACTTTTGAGCCTTGCCTAAAAAAGGCACTATGGGGGCAGCAAGAGCCTTAGCCAGTATTCAAAAGCCTAGGGGTGACAGGTGCAAGCCATCTCTTGCAAAGCAACGAGGCTTGTCGAGCATGTTGTCCCAGGCTGACACACACTGGATCCCCTTTGAATGACACCAGAAGCTTAGCCAGTTGTTGAAATTTATCATATTTTCTTTATACTGTGGTATCATTCTTGGTGACGGCAGGATGCTACTCAGGGTCAGGGTCATACCTGCCTGGGCTAAATTATCAGAGAGCTCTTCCATGTCTTTTTTCATGTAGTCCAGAGAGGTACGTCTCAGGTCATTCACACCAACATTACAATGGCAGAGTCATATTTGGACTTGTTCTGGAGTGACCTGAGTGCTTGTGTTATGTGGCGGATTCTGGCATCAGACAGGCAGCTAACAGTAACCTTCTCCTTGTCCAGCCTAGTGAGTGGGATGTCAGTGTGCCTGACTATAGAGTTGCCTATTACTAGTGTGTTAGGTATGTTATTTTGCCTTAAGGGCTGTGATTGTGCAGCACACTGATTTTGTGTTTTGTGTGTTGTCTGGTTTGTGACGGGAGGTGCAGGTTTTGTGGGTGTCTGCTTTGGAGCTCTCTGATCCTTTTTCAAGTTTTTATTTAGAGCCTCCGAGTATGATTTTGTGTATTTATGTGTATTTTTTGCCAGTGCTGGTTTAGTAGGTCTGTGTGAGGCTGGAGGTGTGGTGCAAGTGTTAACCTTCTCCTCATGACTGCCTGTTCCAGTCTTGGGTGGCGAGAGCTTAGCCTCCAATTTAGCTATATAACTGCATCTCTCACATATGTTAATGTTTTGTGGTAGGAGGAGAGGGTTGTCTGTGTACATGAGGCAGTTGTAACATTGCCTCAGGATACCCAGATTCACCAGCTGGACTGGAGAGTACACCTGAAATTGCCCTTTTGTCATGTCTGAATAGTAGGGTGAGCTGCTTAGTCGCTTGGTTGGTGGGGGGTGAATAATGAGCCTTGCCCTGCTGGGCAATCATGTGTTGGGGTATATTAGTGTTTGCTATTAGGTCTGAGCAAATGCTGGACTGTAGGATGTTTTTTAAGTGCTTAGGTTGAGAGTTAGACTACATTCAAGGGAAAAACTGAAGAGGAGACTTGGTGGAGCTGGGAATAATTTAGCTCTAGCTAACTGGTGCTGCCCGGATGTGCAAAACTGTGCAAACACATTTTTTTACAGCAGGGAAATGAAAGAGATAGAAATTAGCCCAAAATGGCCCACAAACTACTAACTTCTAGTCTGGAATCACTCCTCCAGGGACAGATGGCTGCTCAAAGCTCTCTCTCTCACAGGTGAACAGAGACACCTCCTTCTATCCAAGTAAGGTATGGGCAACTCAGAAACATGTAGCACAGCCGTGAATTCAGCACTAGCCTGAAAACTGGACTATACTAGCTTAGAAAGGTGGGAAACAAGGAACATTTTTTGAAAAGATAAGGCAAAAACAGTAAAAAAAAATACACTTAAAACAGCTTTAAATGACTACAAACAGTAAAAAATACACTTAAAACAGCTTTAGATGACTACAAGCAATCAGAAAAGGCTTTTAAACAAATTACCCAATTAACCAGTAAACAAATCTCAAAACTGAGCTCTGTTCCTGTAGTCTTCAATCAGATAAGTTCTAACTACACACTCCTGCCACTGGGGTGCAGGGTAACCTTCTCCAAAAAAGAATGCCTGGATTAGTGCTCAAGTTATACAAATAAAGCTAGGTTCCACAGGCCTGAATCTAGTTTATGTGACAGCAAACAAGGCACACCATTTTCAGTAAGAAACAGTTCAAATATGCAGGCACTATAAGCCTCTTAACAGAAATTCCCAGCTCAGAAGGGCAGAGTCCAGCCTCTCCTCCCACAGGAGTGCAGACCACAAACCTTCTTAATGTAAAATTACTGGCCTGAAGCCCAAGTACTTAAACCAGAACTAATACACTTTTAGAATAACAGACACTGAGCCTTCAATCAGTAGTTCCCAACTTAGAAGGATGTAAGCTACCTGTCCTGCCACAACAGTGCAGACCACAGACCTCCTTAATGTAAAACTACTGGTCTGAAGCCCAAGTGCTTAAACCAAATGCTAAGAATGATAGCTACACTTTATCAGGTTACTACCAAACAGTAATAAATACAATTGAATACTTTTAAGAAGGCCTGGACTAGTGCTCAGTTTATGCAAACAAAGCTAGATTCAGCAGGCCTGGATCTAGTCTATGCTACAGAAAACAAGGACACCAATTTCAGTAAGAAACAGTTCAATTATGCAGGCACTATAAGCCTTTAACCAGAAATTCCCAGCTCAGAAGGGCAGATTCCAACCTTTCCTCCCACAAGAGTGCAGACCACAAACCTTCTTAATGTAAAATAACTGACCTGAAGCCCAACTGCTTAAACCAGAACTAATATACTTTTAGAATAACAGACACTGACAAGTCTTTGTAATGTAGGGGGAAACCCACACAAATGCAGGGAGGAAATGCAGACTCCGCACAGATGGCATCCAGCCGAGAATCAAACTGGAGAACCTCTTGCTGTGTGGTGACGACACTAACCACCATGCCACTGCACCATCCAGTTTTTGGTTATTTATGTATGAATCAGTACCTTTGCCTCACTCCTAGATAGCATATACAGTAAGTGAGAGGTGATTGTTTTTCTACTTCTGGTTTGTAGTCACAGCACCCTCCTTTGAAGACCCTCTTGTTATGATGCAACATTTTATTGATAATAGCTCTGTAAATTGTTAAAAGTAGATGCATACCACTTTATCACTGAGAATAAGGCTATGCATTGCTAATGAGCTTTGTTCTGTCACCAGAGATTTGATTCCCTTAAAATTCACATGCCAACTGTGACATTATGAATGAATCTGTTAACCAGAGAGTACTTCTCAGTCAGCCATATAAACTGGCTCTAGTGCCTGGGTGGCTTATATGGGAAAAAATAAATAAATAAATAATATATACAGTGTAAAACCTGCAGCAGTTGCATACAGTGATAAAGTCCTAACTACAGCCCAGGTAACTCAAGCCCAAATTAAGGTTCAGGTGCCTAACAGAGCAGACAGTATGGGTATTCCAGTTCCAGGAGACAGGGGTTCTTGTCTGACTTGTACCACTACTCCAATGACAGAGCTGTGACTGAAGACTGGAGGAGTTAGTGCAGGACAGACAAAGGATAGAGCGTACAAAGCCATTGGCGTCAGCCATTGTTAGATCATAAGGAGAAACATGCATCACCTGAAAGTAGGACATAGGTGATATGTGTGGTGACACAAGTGTGCACATCACCACTGGGGGGGGGGGGCTAGGTTACAAATAAACATGATCTTACTGCTACTATGCCTGTGAGAGCACAAAAGCACCCTCAAGGCAACATGGATAATGTCACCCCCCAGGAAGCAATGTTTGATTAGGGGGAAGCCCGATGTTCAGCGGGCATTGGGGCAAAAACATACAAAAAGGACACACTGTAATGCACAAGTAATGGAAAAATAAAAAAAAGAGACGCACTGTAACGCAGAACAAACAAGGACTGCTGTAAAACATAGTTACTGGAGAATGTTGCTCTTTGGAACAATGTTTGTTGTCAAGATTTAATATCAGAAACAGCCCAATGCAATCATTTAAGTCTAATCAAATGCTTGATCAAATGGCTATATTTAAGGCAATTGTTTGAAGGGGTTCCTGTACATACTTACCATCAGTTGCAGAGTACAACTACTGCAGCTACACTTTTATCTGGTCAAAATAGTTATTGACACAGAGGGAGTTCTCCAAAATGGGGTATGAGACCAAAACTGCATGGACTAAAGAGGCCTTTACGTGTTCAAAACTTAATCCTTGCTGGGCATTTAAAGTCAGAGTCCCTGCTATAAAAGTAAATAATCATTGCGAAATAACGGCCACTGCAAAATGAAAAACAAGTGTCAATGTTTTCCTTGATATAAATCTGCTTGCTGTGTGCATGTGAGCATGTGTCTGTGCTGTGATAGACTGGCATTACATCCGGAATCGTTTCTCTGTCCTATTGGGTACTGTAGAGGTTCCAATTCCCTCAAGACTCTATCTAGAATAAATCAGGTATCAGAAATGAGTGCATGAATTGATGAGTAATACTTACAGCCTTCCATCAACAGTGTGCTCTGCCTGTGGTCTGTAGAGATTGAATCACCGCAGTCACATATTTACAGAGCTGCATAGCTGACACAGGACGCACCAAGCACTGCCATTGTAACTCCCAATCTCTTAGCACAAGAAATCTGGACAAAGCCTGAAATAATGGGAACACAAAGTCTGAAAAATAGGTATAGATTTTTAATATTGCTCTTTCAAACTTAGAAAGCTACTAGAATAACAAAACGTGTGTTAGTATGCATTTTCTGAAGGATATGAAATCTGAAACTGAAATGTATGCCATTGTTTAGTGACTTCAATCCTCAGTAATATTCTAGAAAACCACAAATTTTATAATAAACAGGCCAAGATATGAGGCAAAAATCTGGACATTCTCCAAAAATCTAGACTGTTGAGGGGTATGACTGCCACATAACCGATGATGCCAAGATTTGGTAGATACGAGTAATATTTTACATGCAAATATATTTCCCAGTATGGTCACCATCTGTCTTCAAACGTGTTGTTTCTGATAAAATATTTGTATATCCTTAAATTTTGCAGAGAAAACCACATGAAAGGTGAATCTTCCTTCTAATAATTTGAACTGACAGTCAGTAGTTCAGGTTTTAATGGATTGAAAGACAATTATTTGTTAATGAACACTCCTGAACACCTCCTGTACTGACTAGTGCAGTTATTTATTATAACGTGTGTAAAATTTAATGCATAAAGTGATAAACTGCTTCAAGGTCTAATTATGTGTCATACTTATCCAGCTGCTACCATGTTCATCAAAACTCAGGCTTCTGTCTGTGTTTTTCCAATCAGGTCTGAAGTCTGTGGTAACACTCCAGGGCGAATATGTTTGCATGGTATCAGCCTGAGAATGAGTAGCATTGTTTGATTTAACAAGACAGATGAGTAAATAAAACAAAGTGCACATCTCAGAGTGTGAAAGGACCCTTCCTTTATCTTCCTCATTCGCACCATCACCAGTGTACTGCGATAGATAAAATGACTCAACCAGTATTTAATGTCCTCTAGACCAACAGTGGAAATCCAAAGAGAAAATACAGGCTCCTAAACAAGCAAAATAAAAGCTGAAAACAGAAACAAAAACTCTGCAAAGCAAAGAGTAAAATGGCACCAAATGGATAAGTCAGTTTGCTTAATAAAGCAGTTAGCAGTTTGGGCATCTGAGAAGCTGGCAGAGATTCATAGCCTTGCCCATTCCAGGGGAGGTGGATGATTGGACATTCTCTGTGAAAGTATGATCCTTAAAGAGGAGTAGCCTTCAGACATAACAGGCAAATGCAGAGAAGGGGTAAACAATCAAAGGGTAAGTTTTAAATTAAACAAAAATCCACGATAGATGCACTCAATGGCATGACCCTGAGGACATCCTACACTGGCTTGGGCCTATAGCATGACCCTGAGGCATCCTATACTGGCCTGGGCCTGTAGGAGAGGTTGGTAAATTTAGGGATAGACAGGGTCACAAGATAAGCTGGAAAGAATGAAACAAAAGAGGAAACCAAAAAAGTAAATAAATAAATGACTCAATTATTTTGCAAAATAAACCAGCAATCTACATTTTTAATAGAGTAAACTTTAGGATCTTTACAACAATCAAGAAACCATCACCTCCATCATTATCACAGGCTCTACAGGACAATTTGACAGACAACTGGAAGCAGTTGTTGCAAAACTTCAATTTCTTAAGTATTACAATTGATATGGAGAACAAAGTAAGAAAATACACTTCTTGTTCACCTTATAAGAGATGATAATTTTGCTGTATTTAATACATTTAACAAAACTAGAGTGTAGCATACTGCTAAAAAAATACATTAAAACACATTAAAAATACATTTAAACAATACTGTGATCCTGAAAAGAACGTGACATATTTTTTTTTATTGATTTTTCACTAAGAAGTCAATGGCCACAATAACCTAGTGATGTCTACATGACCAAACTGAACACAGACCTAAAGTATGTCAGTCTGATGAGCTTCATGATACAGACAGAATTGCCAGTGGCATTAAAATTTATTGTGAAAAATACGTTTTTCCTGAGTCTAAAATAATGAATTTGTGTACAACTGGAGAATTAACTTGTATTTAAATGAAAGATATAACTAAGGATTTGGATATGTGTAAAGTAAACCTAAAATGGATCAAAACTATGCTAAAATAAGAAAATACGTCTGGTGTGATACGGTATAATGCAAAATCAAGTGTCAAACCAGATAACAGCAAACAAACGTAACACTAGTTATGATGAGGCAGTAAAAAATGAAAACATTCAGCTCAACAGATGCCACATTGTTCAAGGTGTTGCTATCTGCACAGTAAGAAGCCATGTTGTATTATGAATCAAGAATGCAAAAAAGTACAGTTTTGTACCTACCATAAATGTAGATGTTCGAGTGCGCATACAGCTGCAGTCATCACACTTGGGTTATCCTGCCATCAGGCGGGTCCTCGGTCGGCCGAATTCCAAAATCTAGGTCCGGCGTTGGTTGTCGTCGCTTCTTCCCTGACGTCAGTGCGGCAGGGGTATAAAAGAGGCAGCCGACACCATTTTCTTCAGTTTTTCTTGCCCCAGATGTCAGGTGCCCCCAGAAAGGAAGGCAAAACATGATGTTATGCAAACATACATAAGTAGATAAAACAAAACAGTAGTTGCAAGCAAATACACCATAAAGGAATACCCCAAATAGGTTGTATGATAAAGGTGTTTGGCATAAGCCCTGTCCTAAGAGGGGATGGAGGGAGGGTAACCTGGACTGCAGCTGTATGCGCACTCGAACATCTACATTTATGGTAGGTACAAAACTGTACTATGTTCATCGTGCATACAGCTGCAGTCATCATACTTTGGTAGAATCCCATAGCTAAGTAAGGGTGGCTGGTACTAAGCGTAATTAGGAGGGGCTAGAATGCCCTGCAGGACTGCTGTGGCAAAGCCCGCTCTAGATTTTGAGTATAGTGGAAGGTGGTAGTGCTTGGAGAAAGTGTGCACTGAACTCCAAGTTGCTGCTTCCAAAATGTCTTTGGTAGGGACCCCCCTGAGGAAAGCTGCTGAGGTAGCTGTAGCCCTGGTGGAGTGGGATCTGATGTATGCAGGCACTGATTTTCCATGAAATGAATAACAAAAGTGTAAGCAGTGAGCTATCCATTTTGAAATAGTCTGTTTGGAAATAGCCTTTCCTTGAGCACCTGTAGCATAGGACACAAAGAGTTGCTCAGATTTTCTGAATGACTTTGTTCTGTCCAAGTAATAACAAAGTTGCCTGTGAATGTCCAAGGAATGTAGTAGCCTCTCTCCTTTGTTCTGTGGATTTGGATAAAAGGTAGGTAAATGAATAGTCTGATTCAAAGCCACACTGGATACTACCTTTGGCATGAAGGTAGGGTTGGTTCATAAGGAAACCCTGTCCTGATGGAAAATGATGAATGGTTGCACAGCCATGAGGACCTGTAGCTCCGAAACCCAACGTGCTGAGGTAATAGCCAGAAGGAAGGCTGTTTTCCATGACAAGTGTTGTAGCTCTGCTGTAGCAGCTGGCTCAAAAAGAGGCAGTGTCAGCTTCTCCAATACGAAGTTGAGGTCCCAAGCTGGAGCTGGAGGTTTCCGTGGGGGTTGTATATTTTTTGCCCCTCTGAGGAACTGCCTTAAAAGAGGATGTGAGAATAAAGGGGGATCCATATTGTACTGTGCTGAAATGGCTGAAGCGTGGATCTTGATGGAAGAGAAGGAAAGGCCACTGTTTAACATCTCAGCTAGGTACTGTAAAATCTGAGGTATATTTATTACCCATGGATTCTGACCCTTAGCTTGATTCCAGGCACAAAATCGTTTCCATTTGACGGAGTAGGTTTTTCTAGTAGAGAGTCTCCTGGCCTCCAAGATGACATCCTGTACCTCCTTGGAGAGGAGAGTCTGTTGGCAAATTAAGGTATTCTCCATGCAGCTAGATTTAGAGTTCTGAGCTGGCTGTGAAGTGTCTTGTAGCTGTGCTGGGACAAAAGAAGAGGAACTTGTGGAAGGATCCATGGTGGTGAGTGTGACAGGCTCTTTAGGAGAGGATACCAGTGCTGTCATGGCCAGTCTGGAGCAATGAGAATCATTTGTGGCCTCTCTGCTCTGGTTTTTAATAGGACTTTGGCTAGTAGAGGTAGAGGCGGGAAGGCATAGACTGTCAATGTTGTCCAATTGAAAGAGAGTGCGTCCACTTTCCAGGCCTGTGGATGATAGGTCCTTGAGCAGAATTTCTCCAACTGGTAATTTCTGTGGGTAGCAAATAGATCTATATTTGGCTGTCCCCATGCCTGAGTTATCTTTGAGAAGACTTGAGCATGCAACTTCCATTCATGTGGGTCTGTCATATTTCTGCTTAAGTTGTCTGCCAGCGTGTTTTCCTTCCCTGGCAGGAATTGTGCCTGTAATTGAATTTGTAATTCCAGTGCTGTGTTCCACAGGGTCATGGCTTGTCTGCACAGGGGGTATGAATGCGTTCCCCCCTGTTTGTTTATGTACCACATGGCTGTGGTGTTTTCTGTCCTTATTAATAGCTGGCCTGGATGCAGTAGGTCTTTGAAGGTCATAAGAGCATTTTGCATGGCTAGCATCTCCTTTTGGTTGATGTGTAGGTGCATCTCTTTTTGAGACCATTTTCCCTGAATACACTGACCTGCCATGTGTGCTCCCCAGGCATAGTCTGAGGCATCTGTTGTGATGATTTGAGTTGCTTGTGGTAAGCAGAAAGGAAGACCCGTGTTTCTTTGGCATGCTTGAGCCCACCACAAAAATTCCTTTTGAAGGCATGGAATGAGTGGTATAATTGTTTCCAAGCTGTGGCTGTGTTGAGACCATAAGTTTTTTAGGTACCATTGTAGTTTCCTCATATGCAGCTTTGCAAATGGTATTAGTAGGATACAAGATGCCATGAACCCCAGAGCCTGCAGGATTTTCCTTGCAGTTAGCCTGGTTAAAGTTGCCATTCTGTTGAAGTATTGAGACAGTTGCCCTTGTTTGTCTGGCGTGAGGTAGGCCATCTGGGTCGTTTTGTTTAAGCTGGCACCCAGGAAAGTTATCTGTTGAGAAGGTATTAGTTTTGATTTATTTTTGTTCACTGTGTACCCCAGGCAGTTTAACAGTTTTATTACAAACACCAAATGTTGCAATAGAATGCCCTTGCTGTCTGCTTGGATCAGGCAGTCGTCCAGATATGGGTAGATTTGGATTCCTCGTTGTCTGCAGAAGGCAATTACTGATGCCAGGCATTTTGTAAACACTCTGGGCACAGTAGATAAGCCAAAGGGCAATGCAGAGAATTGGTAATGGGTTGAACCTGCAAGAAATCTGAGGTATCTTCTGCAATCTTGTCTGATAGGGACATGCAGGTATGCCTCCTTGAGGTCCAAGGTTACCAGCCAAGACTCCTTGCCCAGCATGGGAAGAAGCTGCTGTAATGTGAGCATCTTGAATTTTGGTACCTCTAGATATGTGTTTAGAATAGATAGGTCTAAGATGGGTCTCCAATCTTTGTCCTTCCTTGATACCAGAAATAGCCTTGAATAAAAACCTTGACCTTCTTCTTTTGCAGGTACCTCTTGAATTGCTGTCATATCCATGAGAACGGTAATTTGTCTTTGTGCCTCTGCCCATTGATTTTGTGGCAGGTTTGGCATGCCTCTCATTTTTGAAAGGGTGTGAAAGTAGAACCTGTAGCCTCTGTCTATAATATCCAGAATCCATTTGTCCTTTGTAACAATGTGCCAGTTTTTTGAAAATAAGCCAGTTTTCCCCCCAAAGGTGCTGCCATTATAGCTTTGCTTGGCAGGCATAGGGGAAAGTCATTGCGTCTGTTTTCTAAATGACTGTGGTCTAACTTCTCCACCTCTTGGGGCTGGTGTTTGCCACTGTCTAGCTCTGTAAGATCCTTGAGGTTGTCCTCTACCCCTTGGGTGTCTGTATCTGCCCCTTTGGGGTCTGTCCGTGGCTGGAAAGGACCAATTTTTTGAAGACCAGTTTCTGCTGAAGCGTGGAGGCTGCACCTGCAAGAAATCTTTAACTGTTTGCATAGATTTCACTTTTTCCTCCATTTTCTTTAGTACCTCCTCAGCTTTAACACTGAACAATACATCTTTTTGTAGTGGTGCATCTAATAACTTTGCTTTGACGTGATCTGGTAAAGTTTGCTCTTTGAGCCAAGCATGTCTACGTATGACAGACCCCATGACAGCAGCTCTACATGAGGCCTCTAAAGCATCAAAACCACACTGCAAGGTATGTTTCCCCACTTGTTCTGCTCCATGCAACAAATCTTGCAACTCTTTCAAGTCTGGTTGTTCTGTTTGCGTCATTTTGCTTTTCAGCTGAGATAGCAAGAACTGTTGGTATTTTAACATATGAAAATGACAGTTTACTGCCCTCATGGTTAAAGTGGCTGAAGTATACACCTTTTTCCCCCACCTTTCTAATGCTCTGGAATCTCTCTCTGAAGGTAAAGGGTTTTTAGCAGTAGAGGCCTTAATCCCCTTGGGACCCTGTGAAATTGTTTCTGGGTCAGCAGTATGGCTTTTATAAAGGAACTGGTGAGAATCAGGAACCCTGTAATATCTGTCTGGTTTAACAGGGGCTGGAGGTTATGAGTCTGGATTAAGACTGGCTTCTGCGTGCACATCATCCAAAATATCTAAGACAGGAGGAATAGCCAGGGGCCTATGCTGGGGAAGTAGTAGAAATTCCCTGAGCCGTTTCTTGGAATCTGAGTAATCTTGGCCTTCCCAGTGGAAGTGCTCTCTCAATGTATGCAGGGTTTCCCCAAAAGAGTAGTCCTCAGGGGGGGGAGACTGAGGGAATAGACTCCTCAGCATCAGAGTCTTCAAATGGGGAATAGGTGTAATCCTGGTCCTCAGAATGTCTGAGGTAATAGAAGCCTGGTCTGAGGAAGGGTAGTCTTCCTCCAACCTGGGCCTTTTGTCTGAGGGGGGTTGAGAACCCCTGATGAGAGTAATCAAATCCTCAGCCATTTTAAGCATCTGTTTCTTAGGCATGGGGCCTTGAGAGGGGGTCTGAGGACCCTGTTTTTTAATTTTCATTGCAGCTTTAGATTTAGTGAACAATTTAATAGAGGAGATGGTAGGCCTGAAAACGCCTTCAGAAATGGCAGGCCTCGCTAAATTTTCGGTTTCCCCGCCAAGAATGGCGTCGGTATCTGCAGTGGGAATGGAGACCGAGGATCCTGCGACTTCGGGTAATGAAGTCACCGGTAAAGTAGTTTCATCGGTAGTTAGGGGCTGCGTAGGCACCTCGCTGAGAACCGGAGAACTGGTAGTCGGCCTAAGCGTGATCTCAGTACTTGGTGCAGGCCTCGGATGTCTGTCCTTATCCTTGCGTTTTTTGCCTAAAACTGGCGTCGGTGCATCCGACGACATGATATAATTAAATTTTTTGCCAAAATAATGAAGGGCGAACTCCGCCCGGCGCTTAATAGTGCGCTTGTTAAACCTAGCACAAAAACGGCAGGCCGAGATGTCGTGGTCTGGCTCTAAGCAAGGTATACAGTAAGAGTGAAAATCCTTATGCGGTATTTGCTTCCCACAAGAAATGCAATTATTAACTTTGTCTGACATCGGTCTGAGGCAAGAAAAGTTTCCCCAATGGGGTACTTTGCTTTAAAGAAGACTTCGGCTGAAATACTATTCGTAAATTTCAGGAGCTGGCCGACCGGCACTTGCAAACTGCTTCTGCTTCGGGCACCGCGCGGCAAGAAAGACTGAAGAAAATGGTGTCGGCTGCCTCTTTTATACCCCTGCCGCACTGACATCAGGGAGAAGCGATGACAACCGACGCCGGACCTAGACTTTGGAATTCGGCCGACCGAGGACCCGCCTGACGGCAGGATAACCCAAGTGTGATGACTGCAGCTGTATGCACGATGAACATCTATGGACTTCGCAATCATTTT
Organism: Protopterus annectens; assembly: GCF_019279795.1. Lineage (NCBI taxonomy): Eukaryota > Metazoa > Chordata > Ceratodontiformes > Protopteridae > Protopterus > Protopterus annectens. The sequence goes on along the minus strand of NC_056735.1, from coordinate 113,405,776 downwards.
GATAAAATGTCCAAACATAAGACAAGGAGAGAAGGGCAAAGAAAAGTTTTTGAAGACTATAGATAAACCTTTTAACTATATCTGATTCAAGGCTGTGTAGTGGAACAGTGGTTATTTGTGAATTCAACTGATGTGTATGCGCTGTGCATACCCATTCTAAAGAAGGAAAAGAAATCAAGTGTTGTGATTTAAAAAAAAAATCACAGGACTAAAGTGCTCACTAATAATGGAAGAAACGTTCACACTGAAGGTTGATACTTTATCCAGATGTAACATTTTCACAGACAATATATTTAAAGAGTGGTTTAGGGATTCAGAAAGTACTGAACTGCTGGTAGTTAAGAGCTGTAGCCAAACATGCTGTTTTTGCAATGCAGGAAAATATGACAGAAATATGTTAGCCTTAAAGAATGACACTCCTCATTATCAGATCATTTTGCATGTCTGAATCACCCGTAACTCCCCCGGAATCTTTTTTAAAGTTTTTTGTCTATCCTTCTAGCATGTCGAGGGATCAGTTGCTAGTGTCCTCTCCTGCTCAGCTGGTGAACCTGGGAATATTGAGGCAATGTTACAATTGCCTCATGTACACAGACAACCCTCTCCTCCTCCCACAAAACACAAATACATGCGAGAGATGCAACTATACGGCCAAACTGGAGGCTGAGCTCTTTCAACATAGGACTGGCAAGACCAGTCAGGAGGAGAAGGTTACCACACACACTATAGACCCAGTCTCACATAGTACCATTACAACCTCAAATCATACACATAAACACACAAAGACATACTCGGAGGCTCTGATCAAAAATCTACCAAAACAGCAGAGGCCACCAAAGCAGACACCCAAACAACCACCACCTCAGAACACAACACCTGCAACACATAGACCTCACAGTCAGAGTGTCAAACAGTCACAGCCCTTAAGGCCAAACACAATGCCAGACACACTAGTCATTGGTGACTCCATAGTCAGACACACTGACGTCCCGCTCACCAGACTGAGTAAGGAGAAGGTCACAGTAAGCTGTCTGTCGGGCTAGAATCCGCCACATAACGCAAGCACTCAGGTCTCTCAACAGCAGGTACAAATATGACTCAGTCATTGTCCACGCTGGTGTAAACGATCTGAGACGTACCTCCTTGGACTACATGAAAAGAGACATTGAGGAGCTCTCTGATTTTGTAGCCCAGGCAGGTATGACCCTGACCTTGAGCAGTATCCTACCTTCACCAAGAATGATGCCACAATACAGAGATAAGATGATCAGCTTTAACAATTGGCTTAAACACTGGTGTCATTCAAAGGGGATCCAGTATCTGTCTGCCTGGGATGACATGCTGGACAAGCCACACCTGTCACCCTGGGATTCGGATATTGGCAAAGGCTCTTGCCACCCCCATAGTGCCTTTTTAGGCAAGGCTCAAATTCTAAACCTACCACCCTAGAACACAAAAAGGAAAAAACTAAGGGTAATGCTGCTCAATGCCAGAAGTCTAAATCTCAAAGAGGCCCTTCTCAGTATGGAGAACATCGATGTCTGTGCTGTGACAGAAACCTGGTTCAAGGCTCCTGAGAGCACCCCAGCTATCAGGTTTTACCTCATATCATGCCCCAAAATCCGGACAATACCAAGAAAGGAGGAGGGGTATCCATATTCATCAAGGACACCCACACCTCAAGACTGGTGGCAGCATGATGCATCGGAGACCATCCAGGTGCAATTAACCGTAGGCAAGACTGCTCTGCAAATTGTAGCATGTTACAGGCCACCCTCACAAACTCAGGAACCTCACATGGCCTTCCTGTAAACACTAGAGGGATAAATGTATCACCAAACACCATCATACTAGGTGACTTCAATTACCCTAATATAGACTGGGAACACTACTCAAGCCCAAACACCCTAGCCCAAAAGTTCCTGGAATTCATAAATTCAAATGCCATGGAACAACTAGTCACCATCCCCACAAGAGGAGATAACATACTTGATCTCATCATCACGAACATGGGAGCACAATGTTCAACACCGAAGTATACCCCTCACTGGTGAGATCAGATCACCAACTAATCTCGCTGGCGGTCCTCATCCCCCCCCCCACCCGGCATACAAAAGCCCACAGTAAAGAACTTCTCAAAGCCGACTTCACACTTCTAAAGACTAGTGTGGTCTCCTTTAAGGCCCAGACCGGCGGAAAACAGTACTCAAGCCGCTGAATCACTTACAAATGCCTTCTACCAGCACCTGCAGGACTGCATGGATAAGGCAATCCCAAGCAAAACAAAGACTCTTTGTACCAAAGGCAAGCGTCCAGTCTGGTGGACCCCAGCCATAAACAAACTCTACAACAAAGGAGGAAGCTTCTACAACATAGTGCAAAATCCTTTTAAGCTAAGACTCCCTTGATCACTATTAGTAAAAAAGAGCTCTCATAAAGTCATCCAAAGCAAATTTCGAGAGAAAAATAGCTAAAGACTCAAAAGACAATCATAAGGCCTTCTTTAGCTATGTTAGAAACCTAGGAGGAAACTCCCAGATATGCTCAGAACTAGTTCAAAATGATGTGAAGATTACTGATCCTACAGACATTGCCAACATTCTGGCTGACAGGTTCAGTGCAAACTCCCCCTCCCCAAAAGGAGAGATATCTATACCAAACCATTGGAGCCCCCCAAACAACTCCAGCGCCCCAGTGAGAAGTGCTGGCTGGAAAGCAAAAAACACAGCATCCATGGGACCTGATGGTGTCCCCGGCTGTGTGCTCCACGAACTCAATGAGGAATTAAACCCACAGCTAGGACAGCTGTTTAATCAAAGTCTTACCTCTGGATACTGCAACTGTGGTCCCACTTCACAAAGGCGGTGCCTCCACCCGACCTGGAAATTACCGCCCATTAGCTTGACAAGCCTTATCTGCAAAGCCATGGAGAGGATCATAATGGACCTCATAAATAAAGACATAGGAATTTGCAGACTTTGGATCCAACCCAGTTTGGCTTTGTCAAAGGCAGATCATGCCTTTTAAACTTGGTTGACTTTTGAAACAGTCACCAAAGCCATTGATGAGGAAAGGCAGTCCATACAGCCTACCTCGATCTGGCTAAGGCCTTGATACAATACTATCATTGAAAAACTCATCAGCTTAAATGTTAACCCATACATCACAAGATGGGTTGCAAACTGGCTGAGTGACAGAACCCACAGGGTCAGAGTTGCTGGCGCCATGTCAGACTCAAAGCCTGTCACAAGTGGTGTCCCATCAGTCCTGGGCCCACTTTTGTTTGGCATCTACTTTTCAGTACAAGCAAACACAGGAGGGTTATGGCTGACAAAGTTTGCAGATGACTGCAAACTCACATCTGACACAGATATCCTTCAGAAGGGTCTCACAGAAACGGATAACTGGTGCCAGAGCCACGGCCTGAAGTTAAATGCCAAAAATGCATAGTCATACCCTTTGGGAAAAACAAGGTTACTAGCTACCAAATAGGTGGCAATCCACTGAGCACAGAAGAAGTTATCAGGGACCTGGGGACCCAGGTTTATAGTAGTCTGTCATTCGACACCCATGTAGCTAAAGTAGTTAGGAAGACCTTCTACATTGCCCACCTTATCATGAAGGGATTCTCATCTAGATCAAGGGAGGTCATAGTCTCCCTTTACTCATCACTCATCAGACCAATGATTGAGTACAATGCCCATGTATCTGACCCGACACTTGCAGCAGCTGGGGATAAAGGGTATCAAAACCCTTGCTGCCCGACTGAAAGAACTCCAGCTCTATTCAGTCGCCATCGCTTGCTCAGAGGTGACCTTTGCCTAACATACAAGGCCATGTCAAACCCAGATTTGATGAATATGCTTCACCTCAAAAATCTAGATCCATCAGAGCCACAAGGGCGGAGACTTAAACCGTGCTGGAGGAATAGATTCATCACCCAAAGACTCCCTATGCTGTGGAACAAAATCCGGTACATGTGAGGCAGAGCACCTAGCTGGGGCTTGTTCAAGAGAAATCTTGACCAATGGATGGGAGATCGCAGATATACCCCAGGGATTACCTCAGTGTCACTGCTCGACAGAGGCACAGCAAAATAATGGGTATAGTTCCCCATACTAACAGATAGCCTAGTATGAACCTATGAACCTATGAACCTAAGTGCA